>NW_006400190.1:829879-855028 GCF_000299155.1 Elephantulus edwardii | reverse complement strand
CGGGTGGGGCGCGCGCAGAGGGTCGTAGGTGCTCCGTGCTGACCCCCACTTGGCCTGGTGATGCTCGCGTGGGAACCGGCCCACCTCTGCAGAGTCACCTGTCCACCCGGCCGCGGCCAGTTCATTCATGTCGTTAGATCTTCGCACTGGACGTAAGGCCAAAGACTCAAGGAAGGGATCAGAGAGAAAGAAAGTTGAAGAGGCTTTATGAAGGGGGCTCCGGCGGGAGTCCTCGGCCTGCAGAGAGACAGCCCGGGGGTCTGTGCTTGATCACCCCCCAGTCGGCCTCCTAGCGACCCTGCCGCCCCTCTGCAGCTGTCCAGGGTTTCCGGAGGCATGTTTAGGAGCTGGATGCCGCTCCTGCTGCCAGACCTGCCACAGGACGTTGTTGTTGTCTGTGCCATTGAGTGACCTGCAGTGTACAGTGACCCTGTGTGCAGCAGCTCTGAACCCCGTCTCCTGAGCCAGCCTCACTCACCCCGACACACCCCATCACCCCAGTTACTGTATCCATCTCATCTGGGGTCTCCCTCTCCTGTGCTGTCCATCTACCCTTCCAAGCATAATGTCCTCCGAGGATTGAACTCTCCTGGCCACGTGCCCAAAGTGAGGCAGAGAGCTTCAAAATGCTAGCCTCCAAGGAGACTTGGTTTCACCTTCTCCAAGACAGACCTGTTTGCTCTCCTGGTGGTCCGTGGTATGTTCAAGACTCTTCTCCAGCATCACAGCTCAAAGGCGTCTGTTTTTACCATGGATTAGATCTACCTTTGTATCCAGGCTGATGTCATTACTCTTCAGCACTCTGGAGAGGTCCAGGACAGCAGATTTTCCCAATACAATTCATCTTTTGATTTCCTGAGTGCTGGTGCTAATAGTGTTGATTGTGGATCCGAGCAAGCTGTAATTGTTAACCACCTCAATTTCCTCTCCATCTATCATGGTGCTGCCAATTGGCCCAGTGGTGAGAATCTTTGTCTTCTTGATGTTGAGCTTCAAACCATATTGAAGACTACAGTCCTTGATCTTTTGCAGCAGGAGCTTCAGGTCTTCTTCAGTTTCAGCAAGCAAGGTTGTGTCATCTGCATATTGTAGGTTGTTAATGAGTCTTACTCCAGTCTTGATGCCGCCGCACTCCTCCTCATAAAGCCCTGCTTCCAGAATGATCTGTTCTGTACACAGATTGAAAAGGTGTGGGGACAGGATGCATCCCTGACGCACTCCTTTCCTGATTTTGGACCATGAAGTGTTTCCTTGCTCTGTTCTGAGGATATATATCTTCAGTCTCAGATCTACTTCAGGCCCTCGGGCCAAACAGATGTCACCACCACATCAGATCTAGAAGACACCTGTCCAGACCTTGGAATTATAGTACAGCCTCAAGCAGAAATCTTTCTCTGAAGTTGGTACATGGGATTTGGACTTACATCCCCCTAAACAGGAGACAGACAACAGCGTGAGAGACTGCAGCAGTGTGTGGTGCACAGTATATAGTGTAATAGCGTACAATGTACATTGTGTGGTGCAAGGCATCACGGAAGTGACTGGTGATCATATCGAGAGGTGGCTGGGGAAGGGAGGGTTTGACCAGGTAGCCGAGTGTGCAAGGAATGGGGAGATAGCAGGGAAGGTGGATTAGGGCAGGTTTTTATAGTAAGGGTCTTTAAGGAGGGAAAGAAGGAGCATTCCATGTAGTTTAGCCAGGTGGGCGAGGCCCATCACTTCTTTGTTGACAGGTTGATATTCTTTGAATCCTTGGTTCTCCACCTTGACCTTGGTCTAGGCCTGACAGTTAGTGTAGTGACTGGCTGGCCAGGCTGTGGGGCCCATCCCATGGGGACACTGTGTCGGCCAGCCAGTGAGGGAAGGGTGGGGTGGATGCCTTTGCTGGGTTTGCTCCTGGGGTGTCTTTGTCACCTGCCGCTGCCGGTGCAGGGGCGCTGGCAGGCCTGGAGCCTCCGTGCTGCTCCTTGGAGAGCTTGTGGCCTGCAAGCCGAGGCCTCACTGAAGCTGGAGGAGCAGCTCTAGGGCAGAGGGGCCGCAGCGTGGCTCTGAATGAATGGTGATGGGAGGGCAAGTGGTGTTACAGGCTGGCTCGATGGGGGCGCGGCTGTTGGCATGGGGTGGGGTGGCTTGGGAGGTGGGGTTGGCCGTAAGGCGCAGGATCCAGGACCTTTCTGTGGGGAAGGTGACTAGTTCTGCTAAGGGAGGGAGGACACAGCTCCCTGGGACACGGTGGAAGCTGGGGTTACCTATTTGCTGAAGGCGACAGTGTGGGGATGAGGGGACAGTGACTGGGAAGAGCTCCATGGATGATGACCCTGTCTTTACAGAGAGGACCAGGCAGCTCTTGTACCAAGGGGCCCAGGCCTGCATGGACCACATGTGGGATGAAGGTTCAGCAGAGAGCTGCCCCCTCGTCCACCTTCCCGAGTCCCCAAAGCCCAGCCCAATGGGCGTCCCAGTGGCCACCCGAGGACAGATGCTGATTGGACCGGGCGGCCGCCTGCTGCGGAGCCGGGCCCAGACTGGTGAGTCGGGGGCCGGCTGGGGGCTTTCTGGGCCAGCGGGACCTAGGCTCCTCAGGTCTGACTCAGTCTGCTCATTCACCCCAGCTCTGAGGCCACTGCACACCCTGAGCACCAGTGTTGTCCACCTGGTGTCCTCTGGGGACTGGCCAGGACCCAGCTGGACTGTTTTCTGGCTGCAAGATAGGTCTTGTGTGCCTTACTGAGCTTTCTGATTGGTGGGTGGGTCTGGTTGAGGTGCCAGGGCAAACTTGGGATGGGTGCTCTTGAGATAGAGCCGTTGCTGCAGGACCTCCTGTGTGGTGGTCTGACCAGGAGGGGACCCTCTGCGGGTGGGAGGTGGGGAGACGCTGACAGTGGTGTTTTTCCTCACAGACCTGTCGGAGGTGGCGTCCAGGGCCTGCTCCTCCTGCGTCCGCAGCGTGGACGGGAAGACAGCCTGCAGCCAGTGCGAGCGTCCCCTGTGTGGATGGTGTCTGCGCACCTGCTGGGGCTGTGGGGCTGTGGCCTGTGCCCTCTGCTCCACTGCTGAGTGAGTGTCCACACAGCTGTCCCCAGCCTGCAGGAGCCAGGGGCTGAGTGCCGCTTTGTGGCCTCTACCTGATTCAGCATCACTCTGCTGGCCCTGAAATGACATTAGTGCCATGGAGTCAGTTATAGCGGACAGAAACCACAGGAGCACAGCAGAGCCTCCTCACCCTGCCCTGTGCCCCCCGTGACTTCCCCACACTCAAGGTCATTGTTGCAGTCACTGTTGAGGTCCTTCCTGAGATCCTTTACCTTTCCCAGCATGATGTCTTTGTCTAGGACCTGGCTCCTGACAATAGGCCCAGCTGCACTTCAAGATGAACAGCCCTCTCCAACACCACAGTGCAGAGGTGTCAATTCTGCCCTCCTTAGTCCCTCTAGAATGTTCCCTGGAGGCAAAGATGACACGGCTTTGTCTCATAACTTGGGCATATTGCTGGAAGAGGCTGTCCTTAGAGAGGGATATTATACCTGGAAAGGAGGGTCAGCGAAGGCTGAGGGAGACCCTGAGTGAGATGGACACAGTGTAGCCGTGGGCTCAGGGTGTCAGGCATGAGGACAGGACAGCACGGGGTTCAGGTGTGGTTCACAGGGCACCTTACAACCACCACGTGGGGTCAGCTTGGTTTATTCACCTAACTTGCCCATTGGATTTTTCTGGAAACTTTGTGACCTTGCCTAGGACTCTTGATTACTGGCTTGATTGTTTTGAGCCACTGTGTGTCTGGTGACTGTCACATGTGGATGTGTTTTGTCCCGTGTGTCTTGAAGCAGGTGCAGCCCCCTGCGGGGAAGGGGGAGGAGCTGCACTCCCCTCAGGTTGTGCATTGGCTGCTGTAGTTTCTCCCAGTGTCCAGCTGAGGGTGTGAGAGAGAAGGGCTTTACCATGACACAGAGGACTGGTTCTGGAGGTCTGGGTCAGGACTAAATGAAAATGGGAAGAGTGTACTGAAGTGCAGGACAAGTACTCTTAGAGATGTGGCTTGTTACCGTGGACGGGAGGGTGGGTGCAGGGGAGGCGAGGGGGTACCAGGGCTACGGTGGAGGCGAGGGGCGAGTACAGTGGAGATGAGGGGGTACAGCAGAGGTTAGAGTACAGTGGAGTAAAGGGCTGAGTGTAGGTACAGCAAAGGTGAGCTCGGAAGATACAGTGAATTGTAGTCTCCACACACCCGACTCCCCTCAGTGTCCATGCTGAGAAGTTGGGGTACTGTGTTACCTCCTCATCAGGTATGGCCATGAGCGTCCCGTGCCTTCTGGCACACAGTGCCCTGCTCAGGTCACAGGACGTAGGGGCCAGGCCTCTGTGCCCACACTCCAGCACCCCTTCCCAGGCTCACACAGGCTCTAGCTCCCTGACCACAGGAAGAGGGCTTCAGAACAGACAGTCGCTCTGCCCAGCCCCACTGTTCTGAGGTCTAGAGTGCTGAGCCCAGTGGGCAGAGCTTGTACTAGATGGTCTGCAGGTGGCCGTGGCAGGTCCTCTGGCTTCATCTCAATGGTCAGTGAGCTTCTAGGCTTGGCTCTTGGAGTCTGAAAACAGGATGTGGACCCTGGGACATACCCACCACCACTGTGGTGGGCCTGTGGGATTTCCAGGAGGTTTTGGGGTGATGTCCTGCTGGGCCTAGGGTGAAAAGTGGCCACGTGTATCCCCTGGACTCCTGGGGAAGTCCTCTGCTGACCCTTCTCCTTCTGGTCCCTGCAGCTACAACGATGTCCATGAGCGGGTGCTCTGCAGTGGCTGCTCCATGTTTGAAGCCTGAGGCCGTGGGCGGTGCTGCGGAACTGGGCTCAGTGGATACCAAAGGACTGCGGGCCGGGGCTGGGCCCGGCTGGGCGGGTGGGCCTGTGGTTAGTTTATATTTTGTACTCCAGACACAGAAATTGATGAATAAACTCTTTATATTTGGACAAGGAGGCTCCTGGCTGTCTCTACAGACTCTTGAGGACCCAGGACCGCACAAAACATGGGTACCACTCAGAGCCCCCTGTAGAACCTCTTGTTCCCCTGTCTCCCTGGAGAGTGGCATGTCCTTCCTTCCCACGGGGACTAGACCCTGTGCAAGGCTACAGAGGTCCCCAGACCAGGATGGAGCTCCTGACACTCTGGGGCAGTCCCTGGACCCAGCCATGCATACTGTGTGTCCTGCTTCCGGCCATCAGCAACTACAGGCTTGGTTTGCCTCTACCCTTAACACTGCACACCCACTGCTGACCACTGCGCGGTGACCAGGTGTCACCTACCCACTGTCCAGCAAGGGCCACTGAGGCCTGCACTGTACACAGGAGACACTTGTGGGGTCCCCATGTGCTCAGGATGGTCCTGTTAGGCAGAGTGGGCCAGCTTGACTGCACTGGATAGGGAATGAAGCCCTGGGAGTTGGAGAACAGTGGCCCTCCATCCCACCTGCATGGGTTCAGCTCCACTAAGGTCTCCTGCTGGCAGTCGAGGGGCCAGTGGCCTGGCACTGGGCGGCCACCAGGTGGCACCAACGGCACACGACTTCTGAGCCAGACAATGGACGCAGTGACCTGATGCCAGGCTCTGCCAGAGTGGGCAGGACTGTGACCTGGGGCCCCATGGGGGTTCCAGTCCTTTGCGGTGGGCAGGGTGTTGGCTCAGGTGGGCTGGGGGCAGCTGGCTGTGGCCGACCCTGTGAGAAGGGAACGTGCAGTGATGGTCCAGACGGCCCGGTGGTAAGCTGCACTGCATCATCAAGTGCACATCCACTGGCTTCTCCCGTGCAGTGAACTGTGCACTGAAAACCTGCTGCAGAGTCAGCGGGGGTCGGTTCCAGCTCAGCAGCTCAGTCTGCAGGGAGCTGCAGGGGCCTGGATGGAGGGAGCTGTGCTCCAAGCCAAAGGCACTGGTTCAGATCCACCAGCAGCTCCACAGGAGACGGGCCACGTCCGTGATTTACTGCCTGGAAAACCTGTGAGAGGATCTGCTGTGGGTCAACTCTGATTTGACTTCACACCTTAACAGGAGGTCCTAAACCCAGATGAGTTTCCGGGAGAGGACAGAGCAGAGGTCAGAGTCTACAAGCTGAGAAGGCACCAGGGAGCCTGGACAGGGGCCCGAGCGGACTGGAGGCCACTAGCAGGGCACTTACACCTTCAGACACAACCTCTCCAAAGGCCAGTGTGTCTTGTGCCCCGGGTGGCCATCCCCACAAGGCTGCCAATCACAAAGATGGTCTCGCGCATTAAGGTCCTGGCTTCCACGCTCCTCAGTGGGCCCGTGGCCACCGAGGCATGAAGCTGTGTCCTGAGTGGGTTGTCTGGACTACCAAGCAGGAGGGGGCAGAGGTAGTGGTCCCCCTGTGCACCTGCTTACAGCACCCCAAGTTTAGGAATGCCTCAGCCACTGGCACACACCTCTCCAATCCCCCAGGACTTGGAACCTGGTTCCTATGGAGGCCCCACCACTCAGTGTCCCCAAAATCCATCAGGGAAGCAGCACTCACACCCTCCTCCTGGTATCCTGGAACCTCTGGCCACAGAACACATGACAACAGCCCCAAAATTGAAAAGCATTTTTTATTGAATTTGGAGGAAGAGCTTCATAGTATAATAAAAATACTAAAGTTGAATGTTGTAAAAAAAAAAAACAAAACCAAAAACAAACCCCAAACAAATGGCATAGGAGCCATGGCTGTGACCAGCTGGGGTGCAGGAGGACCTCCCCTTCAGAAGGGGGCTGGGCCAGGGTCAGGGTGGGCGCTGCGCCCAGCGGGGCCCAGGGGCATACAGCGGAAATGGAAGCCTCTACAAAGGACAAGTGCTACATGGGGAATGGAGGGTGACGATCAGACAGGACACGGGGGCCCAGGGCCATTCCTGTCACGAAGATTAAAAACACCCCCAAATGCATTCAACAGCATAATACGCCTTGTTCCTGTCCTGGGGGTGTGGCCTGCTCTCTCCAGGTCACTGTCACCAGAGGACATGGCCTAAGGGGGGACACCAGGGTCCCAGGCCCGCTGGGCTGAGGCGCTGGACCTGCGACAGGACAGGCAGGGGCTGCGCAGTGGGAGGTAGGCCCATTGTCACAGCCCCGGCCTGGCTGCGGACGTGGGAACTGTTTCCTAGTTTAACCTAATGGTTCTGGTGCCACGGCCGCAGCCGGAGAACAACCTGGATGAAATAAATTAAGAAAACCCGCAGGTCCACCTCTTCCTGCCGGCTTGGAGGAAGATGCACCAGGAAATAAAATTAAATACACGTTGCACGGCAAGGCCGGTAAGTGTGGCCAGGCCCCCGGCCCCGGCCACACTCAGGCTGTGCCGCTGGCCGAGTAGGAGAACTGGGGGAAGTGGGGGCGACGCTGGCTGTCCGCACACTCCATGCTGTCATCTGTGGGCAAAAGTAGGCCAGGCTCAGCCCACCGCCCTGACCCAGCCCTGGACACGGGGCCTCCACACCCCAGCATGCTCTGGGAAGAGTGGCACCCCTCAGCCAGACCTCCCCAGAGGCGGCTTTTTAACGTGGTCTGCAAACATCCAGTGATACGGTGATGGGCCAGCCTCACCACACCTGTCTCAAAAGGACACGACTTGGGAGGGGCTGTGGAGTGCCCTGTGCCCAGCCCCACCTCACCTTGGTCGGGTGGTGTAATTGTGATCATCTGGGCTGTGAACTCTTCATCAAAATACCGGGTGTCTGTCTCTGAGGTCACCTGAGGCTTGAAGGGCGGGCTGAGCTGCAGGGGGAGGGAGAGGGAAGGGCTGAGGCCAGGGTCCCCTGGGCAGTGGCCTGGCCGTTCCCTGGTCACAGAGCTGAGCTCTTGGCTGGCTGGGCGCCTCCACTGGGCAATGTCCCAGTGGCCCTGGTGCCATCCCCTGGGCAGAACTCCAGGAAGGAAGCGAAGGCTGTTTGGGCAGTGGGCAGGCCCACGCCTATGAGGTATGGCCATGGTTGTCGGCAGTGGCTGCTGGGGGCTTCCAGAGGATGCTCTGAGCTTCTGTCAGCCAAGGACGGGCGGAGCAGAGCTGGGTCCCCACAGCCCCTACAGGCAGCAGGCTATTGCCAACCCCACCTTGCCCAGGAGAAGGGGGCCAGGCTATCAACACCTATGAACCCAGGACAGACAAGCACTACATGAAGGTTTTCATTGCCACTCCTAAAATCTAAACGCACAGAGCCTCACCCTCAAGGAGGGGCAGAGCTTCAGCCCTGGGGCCCTGTACACTGGTGGACCAGTGAGGGGACACAGCCGAGACAATGTCACCGCCAGGACAGTGAGTCAGGGCAGGTGCCAGCCCAGGGACAGGGGAGGGGTCAGAGCAGCCTGTCTCCCAACACAGGCTGGGCCCCAGTGGGGTGCTGGTGTCCTCAGCCCAACCTGCCAGTCAGGCCCCACACTGGCAGGTTAGGACACCAGCAACCAGGGTTCAAGCCCAGCCCAGAGGCACTGTAAACCTGCAAAGAGGCCTCCGAGGGCCCTTCGCTGCTCAACTGTTGACCCAGAACAGAGAGACAGGAACCAGGCCGCCTCCCCTTCAAGAGCCCCTGCACCCTGGAGCCCTACTCCAACCACTGTCCCAGCTTCAGAGCACCCAGAGGGCAGAAGGGCCCTGGCCGTCAGCATGCCCGGTGCATGGTGTGGCCACGTGGGTCAGATGCAGAGATGCCTGCCCATGGCCCTGGCCCTGAGGCTGACAGGACTGTGCTGGGCTTGCAGAAGGGAGATGAAAGCCCCCCAAAGCATGCTTGGATGGAGGCGGGGTCTCTGGCCAGGCCTCAGGACAGATTGAACCAGGATCCCAGCAGCAGGCAGGGCCGACACCTGGAGGGAGAGACCCAGCCCACCCTGGGCAGCCTAACACAGCGAGCAGGGTATGGTCAACAGGGCCAAGGAAGGCACAGCTCAAGGGTCAGACTGTCTGCTGAGCCAGGGCCCCCTGAGGGGAAAGTGTCAGAGGAAGCCACCACGGTGCTATGAAAGTAGGTGGCTGGCCTGTCCACACACACTCAGGAGACCGAGGGTGCGCTCTTTGCAGCAGGAGGGGCTGAGGGCAGGCAGACGAGAGCTGGTGGAGAGCAGGGTCAGGTGTTCCAGTCTATCTCCAGCCTTCACCCACAGCGACAGCCACAGGCCTGTCCCTGCACCCCAGGAGGGGCAGCGGACCATGGTGAGGGGGCTTTCTGTTCGTCGGCTGCGTTCTGCCTGTGTGAGTGAGCGTGAGCATGGGTGGTGGTGTGACTGCCAAGGTCATTCATGTGTTTGAGCCGGTGCGAGTGGCCAAGTGTGTACCTAACTGGTATGCATCAGCTCATCTGTATATATGTAAACGAGCTGGGTGTTTGAGTGTGTGTACACGTGTGGGGGGTTCCTTGGTGTGCATGTACGTGTGCCAGTGTGTGGGTGAACGTGTGTGCTGAGTGTGCGTACACTTGAGCGTGTACGTGGACAAGTGAGTGCATGTGTGTAAGTATGTGGGCTCAGTGTGGGCGTGTCGCGGTCGGTCATATGCGTCAGCGGCCGGCATGAGCGGGGTGTGGGTGGTGGCCGGCTGCTCTCACGCACCTTCTTCTCGTACACATCCTGCCACACGATGCTGGAGAAGAAGCGGTGCTGCATGATCTCCTTTGCATCCTCCGCACCCCCTCCGAGCCTGGAGGGAACACAGCGATGAGGACCATACCCGTCAGGCACCCCGCCGTCCCCACCCTGCCGTGGGGTCAAGGAAGCCCCAACCTGTGTGCCCTGACCCAAGAGGTGCCCGACCCCAGCTCCACGGAGCACGGCCGGCAGCACTGACCTTTGTTTGGGGTCCTTCTTAAGCAGCCCGGAGAGCAGCGACTTGGCCTCAGGGCTCAGGGTGCGTGGGAAGCGAATCTCCTCCATTAGGATGAGCTCGAAGAGCTTCTCGTGGTCCTGGTTGTAGAAGGGCAGGCGGCCGCACATCATCTCGTACATGACCACGCCCAGCCCCCACCAGTCCACGGCACGCCCGTAGTCATTGTCTTCCAGCACCTGCAGGGACAGGCACTGGGGTCCGGCATGGTGCACCAACACCATGCACACGCCACAGGCATGTGTGCGAGGAGTCGCAGGGCAGTGACTGTGTGCCCCCAACACCCACATGCAGAGGGAAGTACTATAGGCTGTCCAGTGTACCTGTCACCCACTTCAGAGGGCAGCATCAACGGTGCCAGAACACACCCCAGTCCACGCAGGGCTGCGCGCGCGTGCGCACACACACACACACACACCCCGAAGGCCAGGTACTGGGGCACCCCCCTACCGGGAGCCCCAGGTGCACATAGGGGAGCAGGTCCTTGGGTATCCCGATACTTAGCACACTTCGGGGGGGGGGTCCAGGTATTTGGGAATCCCCATTTTTACCCCACCCCCCAGGAGCCCTGAGCACACCTCAGGGACAAGGTACTCAGGTGTCCCTACCCACACATCTCGGGGACCTGGTATTCCGGCATCCCCACCCCCACATACCTCCGGGGCCAGGTACTCCGGCGTGCCGCAGAAGGTCTTCATGGTGGCGCCGTCCTTGATGCCCTCCTTACACAGGCCGAAGTCAGTGATCTTGATGTGGCCATCCTTGTCCAACATGAGGTTCTCCAGCTGTGGGCGCCACCCAGTGAGTGTCCAGCACTGCTTCCCAGGTCCCAGGTGCCCTGCCTCACCTTTGCCCACCTTAAGGTCCCGGTAGACCACGTTCTTCTCTGAATGCAGGTAGTCCAGGGCCGACACAATCTCAGCCCCATAGAAACGGGCCCGCTCCTCGGAGAACACACGCTCCCGGGACAGGTGGAAAAAGAGCTGCAAGGTGTTGAGCAGGGCATCACACACACAACAGCGGGGCGGGCCTCAGTGGGCGGTGCCTGTGCTGGGGTAGGAGGGGCCTATCTGGTGGGCGAGGCATCTCTGATAGGCCTGGGTGGGTGGGATGCCTTGCATGCCTGATGAGGGGGGAGGGCAACTGGGGGGCAGTGGGCAGGGCAGGTGGGGCTTCTCAGTTACAGGTGAGGGTGGCTTGGCTGATGTGGTCTGTGGTGCTGAGAAGCTAGGAGGGTCTGGGGCTCCTTCTGGGCGGGGCAGGGCTCTGAGGCTCCAGGAGCAGGTATCTGGGGATCTCACATGGCCCTCTCTCACTGGTCCTACCTCACCCCCATTGGCATACTCCATGACGAAGCAGAGGCGGTCGTGGGTCTGGAAGGAGTACTTCAGGGCCTGCGAGGGGACAGCGCTAGGACTCAGACAGGAGACTCAGCACAAGAGGCCAATGCTTCCGTAGCAAGATCCCCAGACCCTGCAGCCCAGAGGCTGAGGAATTGAGCTCACAGGGACCCCCCTGGTGCCAAAGTGAAGTTTTTACAGACTCCTCTCCAGTGAGGTCCTCCAAGAGCCAGGACCCCAGCTAAACCCAGGCCTCAGCAGCGAAGCCCCAGCTGCACTGGGTGCCCCTCAGGTGTGCCTACAGCCAGGTCCCTGTGCCCTGCCCTAAAAGGGCCAGGAATGGGGTGCTCACCGTCAGGAAGGGGTGCCTGGAGTTCTGGAGGACTCGGTTCTCAGTGAGTGTGTGAGCCACCTCATCCTGAAGGGGTGGTGGTCAATAAGGCCTGGTCCTTTAGGACCTAGTCGACTGTACCCCCCACCCCCAGCCTCCATGCCCCACTATCCCACATTGACAGTCCCCCAGCCCCAGTTCCCCACCCAAGCCCCACTGTCCCCAACTCCCAGCCTCTATGCCCACTGTTCCACATTCACAGTCCCCCAGCCCCAGTCCCCTATCCATCCACCTCCAAGCCCCACGGCCTCCCATCCCCAGTTCCCCACCCACATGCCCCCAAACCTCACTGTTTCTCACCCACTGGCCTTCAGGCCCCACTATTTCACATCCACAGTACCCTGTTCACCGGCCCCACTGTCCCCTATCCCCAGTCCCCCACTCCTAGGCCTCCCCATCTGGACGTGTGGCCCCCAAGTACCGCACCTTGGCCACGATGACCTCTTTTTTAAGGATCTTCATAGCGTAGTAGCGGCCAGTGGCCTTCTCCTTCACCAGGATGACCTTCCCAAAGGTGCCCTTGCCCAGGAGCTTCAGGTACTCAAACTCATTCATGGTCTGCAGAGTGAGGGCACCAGGTCAGGGCTGGCCTGGGACCTGCCCAGACTCTCGCCCACTTAGAACCACAGAGGCCAGCAGAGGGCAGGTAACACTTGTCCCCGAGAGGGGAATGAGGTATCTCTCGAGGGTCGTGGGAGAGCTCAGGTCCCATGGAGGGACAGGAGGATGCCTACAGGTACCCCTGGGTTTCCAGGGCCAGGTGTCCATCTCACTTCTGCAACGAGATCTGTTTCATGGTGGGCATCTCATGGCAGGAAAGGGGACTTGAGGGGGCCCTCAGGGCTTCCTGGGGGAGATGCAGAGACCCCAGAACCCCAGTTTGGGGACTCACCACTCGGTGCTTGGGCTTGGCCAAAGACACCTCCATCTCCTCAGCCCCAGAGTTGTCACTCGGAGACCCCGACCGGAAATCCATCATTTCCTCCTCCTGCTTCTTCAGACCATCCGCCACTGTCTGGATGGCTGTGGTCCACTCCTCCCTGAAGTGTGCCTAGGTCAGCCCTGAGGGTGGTGCTCCACCAGGGGGACTGCCACTGGCCTTCCCACCCACGTGCTGGCCAGAACCCCGGTCTCTTCTCCACCAGCCCACTCCCTCCCCCTCCTCCCACCACCATCCTCGCCCTCCCAGTCTCCCCCCTTCAGAGTCTCCCCGTCCCCCCCCCAACCCTTACGTGTTCCCTCTCCTCACAGCCCCCCAGTACCTCTCCTCGGGCGTCTCCACATGGAAGGTGCGCTCGATGACCGTGGTCCACTGCAGGCAGCGGATGATGAAGGTGTTGGGCCTGGGCCTCTCTGTCTTCATCAGCTGGCATTCTGGGGGCAGGCGTGTGGCTGAGTACTGTCCTCCCCTCGAGGGCACTCACCCCGAGTATGGAGGGACTTCGGGCCCTGTGGCCCTTCCCTGAGGCTGCCTAGATGCTCATGGTCCCTCACACACCCTGCACCCTTATCCCCCCCACTCCTGCAGGACTAACCCTGAAAGCGCGCACACCCCCGCCAGGACCTGGCCCCCCCTCCCCCGAGGCTGCCTAGATGCTCCTGGTCCTCACCAACCCCATCCTCACCCCTTCAGGACTAAAGCTGAAAGTACATGCGTGCGTGTGTGCGTACACAACCCCCCCAAGGACCTGGCCTGAGGCAAAATCTGGGGACTGCAGGACAAGGACTGGAGCACCTAGGCCTCAGGCCACCAGGCAGGGGACACAGCTGGCTGGAAGGCAGGCGTACAAGGGAGGGGACATCCGAAAACTTCCCACAGGGGACCGTGGCTTACATCCCCGATGGCAGCAGAATGGGCCAACGACGGCTAGCCAACAAGACCCACCCATGCTGCCCAGGTAGGTGAGGGCCGTCTGCTCAGACCCCAACAACTACACACCTTCGTATTCTGCCCTGGAAGCTGTCCCCAAGCCTGCCATGGGCCACGCTGCCAGGGACAGGGACAGGGCTGAGAGGCTGCTAGGCTGTGTCGCCACCCCAGCCCCACAGGACTATGTGGTCAGCTCAACACCCCCCGGTTCTCTGAGGAAGGCTGGGACTAGAGCACCAGCATGTTCTTCCTGATCTCCAGAGTCCCCACAAGGACTGTGCTTGACCCTACTGAGCGTAAGGACTGCGTCCTGCGTCAGCCCTCCGGCCACTGTCAGCCAGGCCCCGACCTGAAAGCATGAATGGTCAGTGTGCTGGCCTGAGCCACGGCAGAACCAGCCAGATGGTGCTGGCTGCCCGGGTCCTGTAGAGCCCCGGCCCAGGCAGGGTCGCTTACGTGCCACAGAGAAGTTGTTGAGGGGCGCCTCCCGGGGGTCCACGTCCTGCGGCCTCTCCTTGTAGCCGATGAAGGTGCCGTCATTCTTGAGCAGGAAGTAGCGTGGCCGCCAGGTCTTGATGTACTCACCTGGGGAAAGGCAGGTGAGGGGGGCCCGCACAACCTCCGGGACCCGCCCACAGCACTGGCAGCTGTCAGGCCACTTTCAGGTGACCCGCCACTCTGGCACAGGGCCCTCCAAGGCATTGCTAGAGAGCCCCCATTGTCTGTGCTGGACACGGGCCGCCTGTAGGACCACTGGCACTCCTGTGGGACCAGCATGGGGTGGGGGAGGTCCCACAGGAGTCCTTCCTGGAGGAGGCAGCACCCAGAGGCCAGTCCCAGCAGCACAGGTTGGCCACCCACCCAGTCCTGGGGGCCAAGAACCTGCCAACCCTGCAGCCAGTCGTGGGTGGGACCAAGACCACCACATGGGAACAAGTCGGGGGCTGGCCCGGTGACCTGGCCTGGGCTCCACAGCTCGAGTGGCCTCATCCAGAGTCCACGAGCCCTGGTCTTGCCTGGGGAGCAGGCAGAGTCCCAGCCGGGCCACGAGGTACGAGGAAAGTTTCCCTGGAGTTTTGCCACATCAGCCGTGAACAGCCCTGCCTCACGAGGAGTGAGGCAGATGTCCTCTGCAATGTTCCAGCGACCATCATTTTTCATAGTGACACCGGAAAAAAACGTTCCATTTACATTTTGCCGAGCAAGGAGTTTGAGCAACAGGGAACTTGTAATTAGGACACAGTTCCCTCAGAGGGGCCGCTGGTGGAGGCTGGGGGCGCTGGACGTGGTCTGGGGCAGAGAAGCCCTGGCTGTCCACCCAACCACTTGGTGGGCCAACCTCCTTGGCCAGCCCTAATACACAGAAAGGCCGCTGGGCAGGAGAACAGGGCCCCCAAGCACACAGCCACAAAGAGTCACAGGTCCTAGGCTGGACGGTCACTCTCCAGGGCAAGGTGTACTGCAGCCCGCCCCTCTCCCCAAGGCCCTAGGTGCCTCCCCACGGGCCCCTTCCAACCACACATCTGTCTGAACCCCTGACCCTCCTCGGAGCCAACCCCAGGTGTCGGGAAGGCAGAGAACGCAGGCGCAGTGGGAGCCCATGGTCAGCCTCACTGGAGAAGCCTCTTGGCCTAGGGACTGTCCCTGCTGGCCCCAGACCCCATGTGAGCACCCTGCTGCTCAAAGGCTCCATCAGAGGGGTGCTGGGAGCTGGGGCTCCAGGATTCCTGTGTCCGCCCTAGAACCAGGTGGCAGAGACAGGTGGGTGGCCAAGTGCCATCAGCTCACACAGGGATCAGCCCCCAGCCTGGCAGTGCATGGGCCCACGGAGGTCCTAGGGGTTAGGGGGAGATGGCTGCAGGAGCCCCCCACTATCAGAGGCTGTCACCATCCAGGCCCGCACAGCCCTGGCCAGACCCGGCCAGCTGGGGCTATTGGCTCCAGTTTCTGCCTAGACCCTCAGCCCCCCAAAGCTGCGGCTCTGGGTGGGGCAAGCAGAGTTGTCCTGGGGTGCAGCCCCCCGCTGCCGCTCCTCGCTCCCACCCGCCTGGCGCCAGTCTGGAGCTGTCGGCCCTGATGGAGTGCCCCCCCTGCCGCCAGCTGCTGCACCCCAGGACGCTAACCGTGCAAGCAATGAGCCACTGCCACGCTGCCAGATCCCTCCCGACTGCACGCTCCCAACTGCTCAGCCCCCACCAAGCCCCGCGGGCGGCCAGGAGAGGGCCACCAGGCCGGGGAGAGAGGGAGAGGGCCACCAGGCCGGGGAGAGAGGGAGAGGGCCACCAGGCCGGGGGGAGAGGGAGAGGGCCACCAGGCCGGGGAGAGAGGGAGAGGGCCACCAGGCTGGGGCCAGGGACAGGACCACCAGGCCAGGAGCAGGGCCACCAGACTGGGGTCAGGGACATGGAGAAGACCTCCAGGACCAAAAGGCCAGGGAGAGGGCTGCCAGATGCAGGCACTGGGGCCAGGGACAGGACTGCCAGGCTGGAGAGAGGACCACCACATCCTGTGATGTACCTGCATCAGGTCCAGGCCCAGAGTAGGAAGGTTCTGGAGCTGAATAAGGCAAATGGGGTGCGGTGTCATGCATTCAAGGTCTCCTCACCCAGCAGCTCCAAGACTCTGAGGCCAGAGAAGGCCAGGTCCATAGTGACCCCACTGTACCCCACCAGGCAAGATGAGTGGGGGCCTCAGCAGATCATGACTGAGGAGCCACATGTTGGCACATGGCTCCCAATCCCTACCCTGGCACGGACCCCACATCCCATCTCCCCGGCCCCGCGGAGCTCTGTGCATGGCCTGTGTCCCAGCAAGTCCACATAGGACCCCAGCCCCTTCCTTCCCCAAATTCCCCTCCTGGCCAAAAGTGCCAGCCTTGCTCATTAGTCCCTGTCCACCACTCCAGGGCCACAATTGGGGAGCAATCTCCCTTCCCAAACCCCACACTCAGCTGATCGGGGGAATGGACCACCCTGGGGGACTGGGCCAGACTAGAGACTTTGAACTTCTAAGAGTTCAGGGTGAGCACGGAGGTGCTGAGTGATTCTCGTGGGCCACTGCTCCGCCGCACCCCACCCGAATCTACTGTGTGAGGGCAGGAGCAGAGTCCAGCTGTGGGGCTGCGATACCATGAGACGTAGCTATCCACTCACTACGAGCCCACACACAACCTGGGTCCTGTGGGCAGTGCTAACCATCCCATCTACTGTGGGGGGCAATGCAATGGTCATCAGTGCAGAGGTCAGTTCCAACCCTGCCTCATGGCTGGTGCAGCACAGTGGACAGAGCAAGCAGGGGACTTGAGAGTGTCCATGTGGCTCCACTGTGGTGGGAGGGGCTCTGTGGGTCCATCCCCGGACAGGCAGTGGGACAGTGTGCCCAGGAGTCAGCAGGCGACCTGACAGGTTCAGATACGAGGATGTGGGGCAGCAGACTACTCGGTCCCCTCCTGCTCTGCTGTGTCCGGTGGGACCTTCCCACCAGCTCAGCCTCAGAGAGGGATTCCTCCAAAAACACGCAGCCAGCCTGGCCAGGTGGCAGGGAGACAAGGGGCCTGTGCCCAGCCTGTCCCCGCAGAGCACCCACTGCCCACCCCACATCCCAGTCCCACATTCTGGCCTCATGTCCCCCAGGACTGCACCCACTGCCCACCTCACGTCCTCCGCATCCCATGGTGTGGCTTCACGTCACCCTGTGCTGCACGCACTGCCCGGCCCCATGCCCAGGCTCCACACCCTCAGCCTTGTGTCCTCTGCACCCACTGCCCGCCCCACGTCCCTGTGCTGCATTCAGGAAACTGCTGGATAAACACTTTACTGTGGTGGTGACAGTACAGCTGGCAGGACGCCAGGCGGCCCCGAGCTGTTGTGCACAGCGCTGTGAGCCCAGCAGGCCGGGCACAAGCAGCAGCTGACCACGACCACCATGGCCCTCTGCCACTCCACACCCTTCCCCAGCAGCAGGCGGCCTCACCTCACCTTCGCCACACAGCAAGCAGCCCTGTTCACGGCCACCTACCACCCTCCATGGTCACCTCCGAGACTGGCCACTGTGGTCCCCCACCCAGGACTGTGGCCATCATGGTCCCCCACCACCTGAACACACATGGTCACCTCTGACTGCAACATCCTGTCACCCACCACCCAAGACACAGTCACCTCTAAGGTAGTGTTCACCTCGGTCCCCCACCACATGAACAAGGCCATATCTGTCCCCCATCTCCTGGACACGGGCACCTTGGTCCCCAAACACTGATACAGTCACGTACAGGACTGTGACCCCATGATCCCTCGCCCACCTGGACACAGCCGCCTTGGGACAGCCTCGAGTCCCATGGTCAGCACCAGATAAGGGCTGCCGGTCACACTCGCTGTGCCCCTGAGCTGGACAACCCCAACCTGGGGCCTTCCGGGGCTGCACCGGCCCTGAGCGCTCACAAGGTGGGATGTGAGAAGCTGCCTGGACACCACCCACACCAGCAAAGATGCTTATCCGCTCAAGACGCCTGGCAGGCACAAGAATAAGGTCAGGACCTGCTGGGTCTGTGGGGAAACTGAGGCCCAACTGTGGTGACACTCGGTTACAGAGGTGGGTATCGACCAGGGAGGCAGCTGCGGTCCAGGACCCAGAAGTGCGGCCCACCTGAGCTTTGTTCTGTGTCTGGTTCCGCCTCCAGGTGCCCACTCCTTGCGGTCATGCGCCCATAAGCAGATCCATGTGGGGAGGGCACTGGGCGGCCTAGACTGCCCACCTCTGGCCCTCAGGTCCCTGCCAGCCATCCTTTAACCTCCTCTAAGCTGCAGCCTCCCAGATCATCTGTCGTATACTACTGCCCCTTCTCCTCCACCTGCCAGCCCAGACACCACTTCAGGTTCCCCTCAGACCTGCCCTGAAGTGACCAGGGGCTCGTCATCAGGCCACTGCTCCCAAGACATCAGACACCCTGAGAAGCACTCCAGCCACTCACTCTGCACCAGCGTCCCGGGTCTGCGTGGACTCTGTCCCTTCCCCCTTGTCACTGCCTCCGGGAGCACAGCCACCCCCACCACCTCACCTGTCTCCATCCTCACTACACCTGTCAGCCCCACCTGGCAGCTCCCTGGGTTACACACTCAGCTGGCCGATCACACCTGGCCATGGGGGCGAGGCCTGCAGAGCCGGGTCAGAAGTCCCAAGACCAGGTGGTGGCAGCCACAGCTAACACAGCCTAGGAAGGGACACTGCTCTGGTCAGCAGGACGGGCCCTGGGCCTCCAGAACTTTCAGAACTTCTGCTAGGATGAGACCTTTGTTCTAAGCCCTCAGACAGATCTCAGTGACCCCTGTGCAAAGGAAGTAAGAGTCTGTGTGGAAAGGGGTCCCCAGATGGGCCTGGCCTGAGCAGAAGTCCAGAGCAGCTCCCGTGGGAAGTGGTCCTGACCACTGGGGGGCCCTTCACTTGCAGGACCTTGGCTGGACTTGGGAGCATGTGTCCAGGTGGCGCTGACCTGCCCCTCCCCCTCGCATAGACCCTCGGCCCCCACACTGTCCTCCGCTCACCACCCCAGTTACGCGGATCAGCTGACTGCTGCATGCATGCACTTGATGTCCCAGGAGATGGTCAGGCCAGGGTGGGCCAGGAGGGACCCCACACCATCCCCAGAAAAGTGGCCCACAGACCAGCAGCCTCGTCCATTATAGATGACCTGGGCTCTGACCACCCCCACGTGAGGACAACGGGATCCTGACCAGGACGCCCCCCTCAATCTGTTCCCTGCTAAGTCTCGAGTCCAAGGTGGGGCTCCAGTCTGTCCCAGCCAAGGCCAGACAGACCCCTCTGAGCAGCTGGCCTGGGTGAGTCCCTCACCTACAGAAGGGTCCTTACCCCACTGTGGATCTGGGTGCTGGCTGACCCTGGGGGGAGTAGGGTCTCACACAGCGGCCACAGGCTGACCCAAGTTCCTGAGGACCCGTGACCACAGCCTGGCATTTCCGGTCTGAGATCTCCCAGCCTTGTGTCTCCGGGAATTGCCCAGTGAAGACAGCAGGACCGCTGTGGCCCAAAGCCCCAATGCCAGCCCCTGGCAGGTCAGCACGGACTCGGATTCACCCTCGCCGGGTTTCCACGGCAGGAACCTGACAGTCTTTCTTTTACAAAGCAGCTGAAGGGTTTGAACATCTGACCTTTGTGTCTGTACAAGCCTTGGGGCCCAGAACAGTACATCCTAAATGGGGTGGGATGCACTCTATGTGGACACAGGTGTCCCCACAAAGCTGCTGGCGGGAGCCCAGGGGCAAGGGCAAGGCGGGGTGGACACTCAGTGGCCGTCGCCACTGCAGAACTGCAGCCCCTGCCCACCCGAGGGTCTCTGGAGTGTCCCAGAGCAGGTACACCTTGGGGCAGAACACAGACGCCTGGCCAGGGCATGCCAGCCAGAGGGGTGCCGGCTGCCAGAACCAGGGTCCTTTGGGCTCCTTTGCCTTCTAGGAACCACATGATGCGACTATCCGCCTTTCAGAAAGGGGGTCTGGTGTGGGACGTTCCCATCCACCTGGGACCTCACTGGAGGCCACAAAGAGGAGGCTGAGGAGCTGGGTGCCCCTGGGGGGGGGGAAGGTGCAGTAGCGGGTGCTACCCCACCCCCAATCAGGGTACCAGAGCCTCTTCCTCTTTCATGGTTTGTTTCAGAAAGGAGTTCAGGCCTTCTCCAACAGGAAGCCACAAAGCATGGCCATCCAGCACCCCTGAACCCCACCCCAACACCCTCACCCAGTACCAACATCCCCCTGCACCCATGTCCCCAGCCAAGGTGGCCTTTGCCCATCATGAATGGGGCCCATGGTCCCTGCCACCCCAGCATCTCCTCCTCTCAGGCCTAGCTCTGCTCCAACTCCCCAGGTACCTTTGAGGACAGCAGGTTCCAAAGCTGCCCTGGACAAGCTCCTAGACCAAAGGTGCCCCCTGATCTGCTGGTCTATGAGGTCATGGCCCACTACACAGCCAGCCCGTGCACACCCCCAGCACTGCTCTGCGACCCTGCCCATGGGCACCAGACCAGATCTCCTCCAGGACAAGGGGCCAGCAGGGCACCTCCTGCCCCACGCGGGGATGCCAGGCTGGCTGGGGTGACGCAGCCTGTGAAGGGCACTGAGGATGCACTGTGCCCACAACCACACAACCAGAGCCCTCTCTGCCCGGGACCAAGCGGGCAGGGGTCTCGCTGTGCCAGAGACTGTGCTGAGTGGGCTCTGGGAGGACATACAGACATGTGAGGAAGACCCACGATGGGGCCCCCGCCCCTTACCACATCCTACAGAGTGACATGGCCCCTCAGGCTCTGTGAGGGATGGACTGGGCCTGGTCAAGGCCTCAGCTCCCCTGTCCGCACAGCCAGCACACTGTGGGTCCCCCGGAACCACTGCAGCCCATCGCCCCAACTGTCCTCACGCTGACCCAGGACCAAGGCCTGCAGGCTGCAGGAAGGGTCAGCGGGGCTGAGCTGAGGGCATGTCACGAGGAGGAAGACTTGCCTGAGGCAGAACCAGGAGGGCTTCCTGGAGGTGGTAACAGGCAGAACCTCCCAGAGTCTGCTCAGGACAGAAGGAAGCAGTCCCATTATGCATGGCCCTTGGTGTCTGGCAGTGGTGGTGGGGGGTCTGGGGGTACTAACTGACTCTCTGTCTCAGGTTTGCTCAGGTGACACAGCGCCCTGCTACCTGGCCTCTCATTCTCAACAAAGCCACAAGGAAGCCGTGTACCCCTCTACCCAACCCCAAAGGTGGGTTCCTCCAAGTCTCACATCTCAAGAAACGCCGTCACCTACCTCCACCCCAACTACTAACCCAAGCCCACTCAGTGCCCCCAGCACAGCATCCTCCCAGTGACCTGCAGCGACCACAGGAGCCAGAGGCGCTGCCCTGTCTGGCCCTCCGCACAGACCAGATGCTCACTGGAGGACCAGTCTCCTCATCAGGCAGCACGGCCAGGACTCGCTGGCAGAATGCATGGACAGGCAGACACAGGCGTGCGAGGACAGCACAGAATCAGAGGGCCCCAAGATCAGACCACCTGCGGACCATGGGCCACCCCTGCTTAGGAAGCCTGCCCTGGACGTGTCCCCTCCATGGCCAGCACACCTCCCACTCTGGCTGCGCCCTCAGTGGGCCACGCCCAGTGCTGCCCTCTACTCCTGGGAGCTGGCTCAGCAGAGGCTGCCCATAGTCCAGCACTGGACTCAGGCTGTGGGGCCAGTGCACTCCGACATAGGACCCCACAAGCATGTCTCCCCAAAAGGTCCCAAAGTCCTGCCTCTGGAGATGACCGCAAGGGTGAGTTGGAGGGACCAGCTCCAACCCACTCTGGACAGCACGAACGTGGCCGCCCGCAGGGGACACTCCCGCACAGCCAGCTGGTGCCCTCACGCCAAGGGCAGCCTGACTCCCAGCTTCCCCTGGGCCAGCCCTAAATCCGACAGGCGTCAGTAAACATCTTCAGAGGATCAGGAGGCAGCAGATCATAAGGGGGCAGGGGTGGGGCTGTGGGGACGGAAGGGCTCCTGGGAGTGAGGAGGGGCAGCTCTGGGGGGATGAGGTGAAGAAGCAGGAAGTCTTCAGGGGGCCAGACGCAGGGTGCCCCAGGACCTCCACCTGCAGCCCCACCTCCATCCTGGAGCCCAGGAGACCATGCTCCCTGTGGTGACTAAGAGTTCTAAGCATGGTGACCACATCCTCAGTCCCCCTCAGGCAGCCCTCATCACCAAGTCTCATCTGACTACTCCTGCTCCAGGCACCCCAGCTCCTACAGCCTCTCAGGCTGCACTGGGAAACTCCTAGGCATCCCACAAAACCCCATCTCACAACAGCGGCTCCTGCGTCTGTATTTTCCACACAGGGGGCCCTTCGGGGAGTCTCCAGGAGAAGGTGGGAGGTGTGGGGGTACTCTGATGAGGGGTCATGCGGAGGGACGTGGTCCATGGGAAGAGGACACTGGGAATTAGTCAGATGGTCCCTGCATGTGGGAGGGGAGGGGCAGCGACCCAGGGCACCTGAACACGAGACACCAACCCAGAGACAGGTCCAGCCTGGGAGCAAGCAGGGATAGACGAAAAGGCCACAGGCGAGCATGGACGGGACTCAGCTCCTACTACCCGGGGCCCAGGCCGCCCTCTGTTCATACAGGAGACCACAGGAAGAAGAGGGTCTCAGTCGGTGCCCTGCGCTGGTCCCCCTGCTCTGGTCGCAGGAGCTGCAGAGTCCTGCCTCCGGCCTGGGCCAGCACTGGTCAAGCCAGCAGCCCCGCTTTGTTCTCAGAAGCCCTTGGGCAGCTGCCCAGGTGCAGAGCGCCCATGTCTCCACAGGCTTCCAGGAACATCGAGGCCGGCAGCTCTTGGCCTCACTGCTCAGTGCCACCTGCCCAGTGGCAGGCCAGCTGGCTTCACAGCCCCACCAGGGCCCCTCCATGCCCACAAGCTGAGCAGGGACCAGGCAGTCTCTAGGTGAAGTCCAGTGACGTCAGCATTGTTGGAAGTCTGTGGGGAGGGACCCCGGCCCCTGGGTGTATACTGACCTCGTTTGTGTAGCCAGCCCTCCTTCACGATGGCCACGTCGTTCATGGTGCTGGGCTCTGGCGGGGCCCAGGTCATTCAGGTACTCCTGGGCGGGGTCTCCCAGCAGGTGCCCACGGCCACTGCGAAGGCAAGGGCGAAATGAGGCGCATGCCAGCTAGCTCCTCCGGCTGGCCGGGGCCGGCAAGTGCCCTTGTGAGCACGATAGCCTCTTGTGGCCCTAGTCCCACTGCCACCCCTGGTGTCCTCATTGCCACCCCTGTGTCCCAACATTTGAAGGAATCACTCCCCAAAGGCCTCCCAAATTGCCCGGCCAGCTAAGAGGCCACCTCCACCAGGTAGCCCTTCAGACTACTTCAGCTCACGGGGGTTCTGTCCACAGGCAGGGTCTCCAGGGCAGGGTGTGGACCCTCAGATGAGAAAAGGAGAGAAGGTCCACCCTGGCGAAGGAAGGGCAGGCCAGGAGCACAGGCTCCAATCAAAAGTGAGGCGCAGGCTGCCGGGCAGCACGGTAGCCTCCCCACGAAAACCCCAAGACCACAGCGGCCTTGCCCGTCTGAATCCGGCTCATTCATCAGGCCTCGCCAGATCCCAGGCGCTCTGGCCTCGCCATGCCCAGCACTGGGCAGGGGACAAAGAGAGGCTCAGAGAGAGCCTCCAGCAGCACCCAGGCCAGGGTGGGTACCGATCAATAATTAAGACATTCAGGAAGAAATCAGGGCAGGGGGCACTGCCCAAACAGCAGCAGCCCACCCACCAATGTTGGCTGGACACTCTGGCTACTGACCGGGTGTGCCTCCCCCCACTGCTTCCCTGCTGGACAACTCCTTGACACCCCTCAAAACCCAACTCCCATGTCACCAGCTGTGTGTCCTGGGAAATGCAGCTGGCACGTTCTCCCAACCACTGTGCTCCAGATGCCACTCTGAGGCTAGCTCCTCCAACAGAGGAATCCAGAGAAGGCCCTGCAGGACCCCCAGGCCAGGAGCAGGACTCCAGCACATAGCTCACCCAGGCCTTCGTGCCCACCTCGTCAGCAAACCTGAAAACAGGCAGGCCCTAACCTTAACCCCCTTCCCTAATCAATCAGGCGAGGCTGGGAAGGGATGCCTCTGCCGGGCAATCAGGGGCTGGAGATCAGCAGGCTCTAACCTTCACCTCAACCTTAACCATCCATGTGAGGCTGGAAACAGGGGCCCCACCAACCAGGGGGCTGGGAGATCCCCGCCATCCAGGTGAGAGTGACAAGAGGAAGGGGCATGACTTCAGACAATCACAATGCTAGGGGTCAGCAGGCACCCACCATCCAAGTTATGCTGAGAAAGGACACTCCTCTCAGAGACAATCAGAAGGCTTCACAGCCACAGGCAAGGGCACCAAGAAAGCCCAAAGAGTGGCCAGCACCGGGCGCCCCAGGGAGGAGCCCAGGCTCCGATCTGGAGTGGGCGCGGCCCTCAAGACCTGGCCAAGTCCTCAAGGCCCAGGGCCAGGTGGAACCAGACAGCTGTAGGACTCAAGTGTGCACACTGGGTGGTGTGTCCGAGGAAAGGGCTCCAGCCCCACCAGTGGGCAGCTCTGGCCAGCCTGCAGGTGGAGCTACAAGGCGCGCACGCTTTCGCCAGTGTCCCACGGTAACATCCGTCCGGTACTGCTACTGCTATCTTTACTGTTTAAGTCGGAACTTAACATGACCCAAGGCTCGGTCCTCTGCCAGCGGAGCTAGGCTTCAGACAGAGCCCTTGCCACAGGGCGAGAAAGGGGGCTCCCGCCCCACCGCCCTTCATGTGGACCGGGCGCTCACACCAGCCAAGAGTGGCCATCGGAGCAAAGCTGGGACCTGGACTGGAGTGAATGTGGGGGCCTGGGGCCACAGAGCCCTGCCCCGCCCCTGCCCAAGAGGGCGGTGCTCAGACTGGCGGCGGGTCCCCAGCTCAGTAAGGTCTCCACATCGTGGGGAAGGGGACGGGCCCCAGCTGCCCTCCAGGCCCGGCCTGGGAGGAGTGGACATACTCCCGGCGCCCCACCAGGGCAGGAAGTCTGCCGGGCCCGGGCGGGAGAAGCGCTGGACCGGCAGGTCTGCGCACCCGGCCACGCAGGGCAACTTCTGGCTTTTGGAAAACGACTCTTCCTCCCCCGGCCCACCCACAAACG
>NW_006400190.1:825409-829196 GCF_000299155.1 Elephantulus edwardii | reverse complement strand
AGCCGAGGAAGCGGCCTCGGGCGCCGCTGCAGAGCCCGCCTCCAGCCCGGCCTCTCGGCCTCAGTTCCCCGGTTTGCGATGTGCATCCGCGCCCCCGGCCCCGCAGTGCCCGGCCCTGTTAGATGGAACGGGCTGGGCGCAACCCGGACCTGCCTCCATGGGGGCGTCGCCTTCACTGTCAGAGGGGACCCTGATGCCAGCCCCACCCTGGCGGAGGCGAGAGGATCCTCTCCAGCAGAAAGACCCCGCAGGCCCGTTTGCAGCAGCCCATGGAGATGCTGCAGTTTGGGCAGGCTGTTGAGGGTGCCGCGCCCCACGGACCTGCACGTGGAGCCCTGTCCCACTCCCTACACGGCCTTCCAGCAGGAACTCCGGAAGGACACTGAGAACAGTCCCCAAAGGGTATGGGGTCTCTGTGTGGTGACCCCAGGAGAGGCGCCCAGCACCCCCAATCCCTGGGCCCCAATCTGCAGACCTGCCTGGGAGGCCCTGCACTGGAGCAAGCACCCCGAGGAGCTGGGGCTCTTTGGGGGCAACAGGACAGATAAAGAGAAGGATTGGACAGCTCAGAACCCTGCTGGATGCAGGGGGCAGGTCATGTCCTGTGCCAGGAGCCCAAGTCCCTGCAGACTCAGCCCTTGGGGACTGGGGAACGCTGGCTGGACTGGCTTCCTGGATGGTGGACTCCAGTGAAGCCTTTTTCCAACTGACCCTTCAGTCGGAGCCAGGCCTGCAGCTAATGTGGGCCTTTTCAAAAAGGACGGTCCAGGCACCAGTGTGGGGTAGAACTTGGGTGGACACCATTTCTGGTTTTCATTCAAGGTCTGAATTCAGTTTGGGGTGGGAGAGATGGGAACCTCATTCTGGCCAGAGACTCACCTGCAGCCAGGTATGGCCACTTCACACGCGGGACAGGACTCCATCCCTGCCTCATCAGGACACCCGATTCCTGAGCACAGCTGTCCCAGGGTTGGGATGGGGACTGTGCCCCAACATCTTGAGTCAAAGGTGCCTGCTGCAAGCCCAGTGCTGTCCCAGAGCCAGGCCATGTCTGTCCATTGCCCACCACTCACTCAGAAAAGACTAGGTGTAGCCCCTGAGTTTCTGTGCACCCCTCCCCAGAGGAGTCACCTGCCTGTCCCACCTGCCACCCTCAGCACGCAGGCTTGTCCCCAGGTGGAGAGGCGCTGGGCGGTGGAATACACTGGGTGGAATGCTGGAGACTCCTCGTGCCGCTGGCATTTGGGAAGCAGCTTCATTGTGTGGTCCGGGACCTCCAAGCGCTGGCCTGTCCCTGCAAGGTCTCCTTCTGCTCCCACATTGACCCTTGCACACAGCCTGCTTAGCAGCACCCATCCCCTTCTGAACCTGGCCCTGGCCTTCCCCTCCTGCCTGACACTCAACTGGGTGCTTAACAGGTGGCCAGTTCACCTCCTCTGTCCCCTCCCTGTGAGGGGCCAAGCTCGACACTGGCCACTGCCAGGCCATCCAGTGCTTCTTGACCAGAGGTTGCTCATAAGAACGGCCACCTGACCCCTGGAAGTGTCCTCCGACTGTTCCCTCCCAGAGCAGGGTCACCTCTGCAGCTGCTGACCAATGGCAGTGGGATGAGTGGGGCCAGCGGCTGGGCTGTGAGGCTCAGCAGCAGCTGCAGGGTAGGGCCCTGGGCAGCCTCAGTCCAGATGGCAGCCAGTCTGCGTGTGGGGGAGGCTCCGCCCACTGAAGGCCCCCTGTCACACCTCACCAGGCCCAGGCTGCGGCTCCTGATGTCCTCACTCTCAGGGACTTGACAACTGCTCTCCCATCGTCCCCCATCAGTAAAGTCCCCACTTCCTCCAGCTGAGCCCAAGGTTCTGTCAGGCCTGTTCCCATCTGCTTTGCCTGTGTGTCCCACAGCCATCAGGCCCCACAGGGCGTCCTGGTCCCCGCTCAGCCCGGCCTCCTGCTTGGAGTCTCTCAGATCTGCAGAGGGCTGCAGAGCCTAGCAGGATGGCCACCCTCCGTCCTTAGACACAGGCACCTTGGAAGGGTGACCACAGGCTGCTGTCATACCCCATGTTCTGTGAGAGGCTGGGTCTCTCCTGGGGAGCTGATAGTGGACAGGAGTGTGGGGGTCAGGAGATGGGTGACACTGCTGACCAGATGACCTCCAGAGTGAGGGTGGGAAGCCGAGAGGCACTGGGGCCGGCAAGCTCAGACAGAGACAAAGCAGCCAGGCAGGGCCACCTAGGAAGAGCCTTCCAGAAGCCCCTGGTGCCTGCCTCCGCCAGCACCTCATCTGCACAGTCTCCTGGAAAGCGTCCATTCCCATTCTGCAGATTCAGACAGAGAGGTGGGCAGAGGGGTGTGAGGCTGGGAGGGAGCAGAGGTGCCTATCACACTGTGAATTTAACTTTTAATTCAGATCTGCCTGCTGGGGGTGGGGCTGGAGTCCGAGGTAAGATGTTAGCTTCCCCCTCCCAGCCCCAGAGATGACAGCAGATGGGCCAGGGCACTGTTGTCCATCTGCCATCTTGGGCACGTGACTCCAGGGTTAGAAGCCACAGCCATCAGATTCAGCAATGAAAAACATGGACCAGGGGTGTGTTACAAGCTTTAGAGGGGTTATGCTTCCCTTCACAACCGATGGGGTGCCAGCAGCCTGCACTCAGGTCTCTGGCCACTGGCCCCCAAGTGGCTGGTTCCCATCAGTTGCTCTTCTGCTGGGCCACCATGTCACGGCCAGGCAGCCTTCCTCCCAGGGCCACGTCCACCTCGCTATCTGCATCGGCCCTCCTGCAGTGCTTCCCCTGCCCTTGGCTTTCTAGGCCGAGTAGAACTCAGAACCAGACTGTCCAGGTGTGGCCAGGCTCTCTTCTCACAAACGGAACCCAGGAGCATCTGATTGACCAGCAATCTTGGGATGACACGGGGTTACCCTCCCGGCTAAGCTGTCATGAAAGGCAATTTAGCCGGTGCCTCTAAAGCAGGGGTCAGAGGCAGCCCTATCAAGTCCATGGCCAGCAGCAACCCGGAGGCTCTCACCTCTCTTCTGACAGAGCCAGTATCCTCTCACGTCCAACAGCTCCACCCACCTGGGCGACCTCTCCCCACCCGGACTTCCAGGCTTCCCTCTGTTTCCGCCTCTCCCTCCTCCTCTCCGCTGGAGCATGTCCCTTCTCCCATATCTCTGAACCCTGTGTGGCCGCCCTGGCACCAGCAGGCGCTCGCTAGGACCTGCTGGGGGTGAGTGTCCCCTGCTCTGGCGGCGAGGACGCGATCCCGCGTGAGTGGAGAAGCCCACTGGGTGCACTCAGGTGCTGGGGAGACTAGTCACGAACGAAAGATGCTATCGTGTCCAAGTTTACGAGCCTTGCCCCCCAAGTGTCCCTTGCCTCAACCCAGAGCCTGCGCCAGGAGGCCAGAACCCGGGTTGCGCCTTGGGTGACTGCTCCAGCACAGGATGTAAAGGAGCTGGACTTCGGAAGGGGTCCCACTGGGACCGGTGCGGCCAGGACCCCAGGGTGGCACGAGGCTGAGACGGGAAGTATCGCGAGAAGGCCCCCCTCCCATCCGTGCACCGCCCCCGCCACGCGAGCCCCATCCGGGCTGGGCGGCAGAGGGGCGGGCAGGGAAGGGGCGGCGAGGTGACCTCAGCGGTTCCGCGCTCCGGGAAGTCGCCTGGGCCCGCCCCTTCAGCCCCCGCCCGGTTTGGCTCCCTCCGGGGCGGGGCGAGCGGCTGGGTGAACGCGCCCCGCGCCCTGCCTGTCGCTCCGCGGTGGCTGGGGTTCCCCGGGACCCCGCGGGA
>NW_006400190.1:808967-825235 GCF_000299155.1 Elephantulus edwardii | reverse complement strand
GCTCGGCGGAGCCGGGCGCAGCCCCGGCGCTTCCACTCTCCTGCCGCCGCCGGCCGGGTGCGGAGTTCGGGGCGCCCCACCCCGTGGCGGCTTCTGTTTACTTTCAGCCGAGTTTTTCCTGCTCTGGGGCAGGTGCCTGCGCGCTTCTGGCGGCCGCGCGTCCTCCCCGCCGGTCCTGGCGCGGGGGGACGCGGCATGGAGTTCCCCGGGCACGGCGGGAGGCTGCTGGGGCGCCTGAGGCAGCAGCGTGACCTGGGCTTTCTGTGCGACTGCACCGTACTGGTGGGCGACGCGCGCTTCCCGGCCCACCGCGCCGTCCTGGCCGCCTGCAGCGTCTACTTCCACTTCTTCTACCGAGACCGGCCCGCCGGCGGCCGCGACGCAGTGCGACTCAGCGGCGACATCGTCACGGCGCCCGCCTTCGCGCGCCTGCTGGACTTCATGTACGAGGGCCGCCTGGACCTGCGCGACCTGCCCGTCGGGGACGTGCTGGCCGCCGCTAGCTACCTGCACATGTACGACATAGTCAAGGTGTGCAAGCGCCGCCTCCGGGAGCAGGAGCGCAGCGCCCAGAGCCCCGGCGCCTCGCTGCCGCGCCCGCCTCCCGCCTGGACCCCTGACCCAGGCCCGGCCGCCCAGAAGGCCGGGCCCCCCCCTCCCTGGCAGGCTCCCGGAGAGGCTGACCGGGCCCTGGACCTGTCCCTGAAGCCAGGCCCGAGGCCGGAGCCCGTGCGCCCACCCCGAGCTCTCCAGCCAGCCCCCAGCAGCCACACGCAGCTAGGAGCCCGGCCTCCCGTCAAGGCTGAGCCGGATTCCTTGTGCAGACAGAAAGAGGGCAGAAGCCCCCGCAGCCCCCTATCTCCCGCCGGCGCGGCGGCCCCCCAGCGCTTGGCCGACTCGGAGCCGCGGCGGGGCGTGGGGGCCTGGGCTGAGGAGCAGGCGCCCGCCGGTCCCCTCCGCGTGTGCCCGCTGTGCAGCAAGCTCTTCCCCAGCGCGCACGTGCTGCAGCTGCACCTCAGCGCACACTTCCGCGAGCGCGACGGCGCCCGGCCCCGGCTGTCGCCCGACGGCGCGACACCCACGTGCCCCCTGTGCGGGAAGGCCTTCTCGTGCGCATACACGCTGAAGCGGCACGAACGCACGCACTCGGGCGAGAAGCCCTACACGTGCGCGCTGTGCGGGAAGAGCTTCCAGTACTCGCACAACCTGAGCCGCCACGCCGTGGTGCACACGCGCGAGAAGCCGCACGCCTGCCGCTGGTGCGAGCGCCGCTTCACGCAGTCCGGCGACCTCTACCGCCATGTCCGCAAGTTCCACTGTGGCCTCGTCAAGTCCGTGCTGGCGTGACGGTCCTCGAGGGTCCCCAGCGGGGGTGTAGGGCAGAGGCTGGCCCTCCCCCGAGGTGGGTCCCTGTGTGGCACGGAGCCAGTGGGAAGGTGGCCTGGTTGGGGCCAGTCTCCCGTCGCCATGCATCCCCCACCAAGCGCTCTGACTCCAGAGGCAAGGCGTCACCAGGGCTCTGTGAGCTGCCCCAACCCCGCAGAGGGTGCCCAGTGGGCACCGAGTGGGTGGGAGGCGGCAGGCAGGCCTTCCCTGTGGTGCCTGATGCCTGAGGGTTACTCTTGTGCGCCTGGCACCACGCGAAGTAAAGGATGCGCGTGTCAGAGGAGTTGCTGTTGGAGTGAGCTTGTCTGCGGCCCTTGGGGAGGGAGCGGCCACTCCCCTGGTGGCAGCAGGAGCCCCTGCTGGGAGGCTCGGGCACAGTGTGCCAGCGGGGCTCCTGGCACAGCTGGTGCAGTGAGGAGAGACAGCGGGGGGCGCACAGCTGAGGGCCGGGCTCCCTGCTCAGGACTCTAGCTGGGGGCTCCCAAGTCTTGATAATGTGCTCTGCACCCCACGGTGACCAGCGCAGGTCAGGGGTCTGCAAATGGTTCTCAGTTAGAAAGCCCCTCCCAAGGTTGCCAGGTGGCTTTAGCGAGTGACAGCGTGCCTCATCCGTGCTGGGCGCCCTGAGCACAGGATGGGGCCAGGACTGGCTGTGGGCAGGGGGAGACTTGACCGTGACAGAGACACACCCCACCTGTCTGCCCTACTGGTCTGGCATATACAGAGTCCTGGTGAAGAGACTCCCCTCCCCAAGACCTCACTTTGCACAGCTCCCCCTTCTCCGGGGAGGGAGGGAGGTGGGTGGAAGCTTACAGGGCTCTGCTGAGGGTCCTGTGCTGACACGTGATCTGAGTGGCTGCCCCCTCTCCCTTCAAAGCACTATCGAGACCCAGAAGGGAGACCCCAGCTGGGGGTCCTGCTCTTCTCTAAGCCCCAGGGCTCTAATTTTCACAGGTGGCCTCGGATTTATTCTCCACGTTGGGAAGTGGAGTTGAGGACAGTTCTGCTGACTTGAAGGTATCTCTCTTCTTTTGATACACTTGAGGTGGTATTTATAAGTACACTCCATCCAGGGAACATGTCCTGTCCGCACTTCAGGTGGGATACATGGGGTCCGCGTGGCCCTTCCTAATGGGGCGGCTGGTATATGGTATTCCCAGAAGACGCCATCACAGCATCGCCAGTGTGCTGGGGGCCGCCATCACCAGCCTATCTCCTCTCCAGCTCCTTCCTCCTCCCCGAGTCCCTGGTGATGTGCTCCTGTGGGATGTGTGTGCTGGTGCGTGGATGATTTCCTGAGTGTGTGTGTGTGTGTGTGTGTGTGAATGAACAAACAAGTGTGGTGCCTGTCCAGCCCAGTGCAGCCCTCAGACAGGCAGCCTCACGACTTGGCCCTGGTCTCCCAGTGGTTTTGTGGGGAGATTTCTTAGGAGGCAGAGACATGCCCTGGGTCAACTGCTGGACGTGGTGGTTTGCACACGGTCACTGCAGTCACCATGAGAGGTGGTCAGTTTCCTCTGAGGCCATGTACAGTGCAGAGGGGCAGCAGCAGGATGGGACCTCCAAGGGTGATCTGAAGGACAGTCAAACAGGAGGGTCTGTGGCTGTGGTGGGAAAGGGGCTGTCCAGGCTCTGTCCCTTACTGATAATGACAACAGAAATAAAGACCCCTGGTTCACATGGCGTGCTTTTTCTCGGTCCAGGGCAGGGTCTGACAATCTTAAGTGTGAGACAGTGGGCCCCGCCAATCTGCATCTGGGACCACATGGGCAGCAGGGAGGCACTTTGTGTCAGGAAGTGGGTCTAGGTCCCTGGAGGATTCGGGCTGATGGGGGCCACAGGGGATCCTGGTCAGCCCTGAGGTCTCCTGGTTTTGAGGTCTTCCTCAAAACTTGTCTTGCCTCCCTCGCCTTCCAAAAGCAAGCTGGCTCCATCCTCACCTCTACACCCACTGCGCCCACCGCCCCCAGAGCCTTGGACAGGAGGCATCCAGGCAACAGGGGGCCCAGTTTGACTGTGGCTCCCCACTTCTCAGCCTTCCAGGGGTAGGGTGGACACAGGGCTCCCCAGACTCCCTGGGTGGGCCCCCTAGGGGGCAGTCCCACTTCCTATCTCCATGCAGAGGGCTCTAGGAGGTCCCCCTGACCTTCCCTGGGCTTTGCCCCCTCACAGTTGAGGACTAGGGCCACTCAGCCTCCATGGTGTGGTAGTGTTGGCCTGCGATGACCCTGGAAAGTGTAGCTTTGGGGGTTGGAGGGAGGAGCTCTCAAGCACTGAGCCGTGGATACCTAGAAACCCCACTTCTGTCCAGTCTTCACACCTCCCACTGTCCTGTGGGGGGACCTGCCTGTGACTCAGCCAGGCCTTCTTAGACCGTGGAGGGACACTTGCCACACGGACGGTACAGGATGGTCTGATGACACCAGAGGGGAGGAATCGTGCCCACACCTATCAACAGCTGTTGGCTTTCCTCCTGGGAAGATTGGTCTGGCACTGTCCCTAGACGTCACCCAAGCTTGATCCTTTGGCCAAACATCCTTTGGGCTTTGATGTGATCAGGGCCCACAGGGGGCTGCAGCCCTCACTGAGTGGTCCAGGGTCTCCAGGGCAGTAGGGAACAGGGTGGAGTGGCATCAAGGTCTGACTCCAGATGTCCTAAGAGCTTACCAGGTAGAGCTATATGGAAAAGCAGCCCTGGGGTGGGGGCCCCGGTGGGCTTGGTGCAGGTCTGTCAGTTCTGGAGGAAAATGTCATGTCCACTGTGACTGCTGGTGGCCATGCAGCAAGCCCAGAGAAGCAGGGAGTTACTGGGGGGGGGGGGCAATGTCAGTGGCCTGTTCTAGGGAGTGACACAAGGGGGCATGGAAAGATGAGAGCCCTGTTCCCACAGCTGGAAGACTGAAGTGACCTAGGGATGAGGTGTCTTAGCAGGCTGTACCCACACACAAGGGGCCTCTCCTTCTGTCCCAGCACTAAGCTGCTTCCTACGGAGGAGATGATTTAAGGGAAGGGTCTTCAGGGGTTACATGAAAGAGATGTGCTAGCCAAGACCTAGACACAGGATTAAGGTCACCAATGTCACGACCATCTCACTTCTTCCCTGCCTCCAACTGTCACCTTCATTACAATAACCATGTCCATGATCACCATCCTACTACCATAACCACCACCATCCTACCCTCACGGTCACCACTGCTGCCATCCTACCCTCACAGTTACCATCATCCATCACTACCATCCTACCCTCAAGGTCACCGTCAGCCTCACCGTTACTACTGTTCCATCTCTCCTTGCCTCCACTATTATCACCGCCATGGCCGTGATCCCCTCTGCTGTCATCTTTGTCACCATCCCCTCTGCCATTCCACATTGTCCCCATCTCCACTGTCACCACTGCTCTTACCACCATCCTTACCACTCGCACCACCATCCCCCTCAGCCACCACCACCTCCACCATTATGTCCACTCCTCACCTCACTGTCATCACCAGCCACTATTGCCTCCAGTGCTGCTGTCACACCTCCTCCCCAAATCTGTCACAACGAGTTGGCTGCTGGGTCTGGGTGATCTCCAGAAGACGTACTGAAGCCCCGGTCCCAACCCTGTGGATGCAAAGGCTGTGCACATGTCATCAGTGTCAGAAGCATGGGTCACACTGGAGAGGAGGTCCCGTAAATGAGAAGGGGCACAGACAGAAGGGACTCTACATGAAGATGGATCTCCAAGGGTCCCTGGCCTTCCAGAAGCTGAGACAACGATCTTCTGTCGCACCTTTGGAGGGAACCTGGCCCAGCTGATGCCCTGAATCCCGACCCTTAATCTCTAGAGCTGTGGGAATAAATTTTGTTTGAGGCTTTGCTTGCTTGTGTTTGTGTGGTGTCAGTTGCTGGCTGTTCCCATCTCACAGGTCTCCTAGACTCCGGCACTAAATGTACAGGCAAAAGGCTGGTGCCACCCACTCCAAACCACCTGCAGGTCCAGACGGGCTGGTGAGAAGACCTGGGGACAGTGTGTAATTGAGAGCTGTCCTGAGGAGGGTCTTGGGGGTGGGGGTGGGACACCTGTGAGGCTCTGAGGCATCCCCACACACCACTGCAGCTATTTTGACAGCCTCCTGCCTGGTTCCAGGGACAGAACATGCAGAACCAGGGACAACTGGCAGGGGGCTGGGGCACTTCCAGGCAAGGGCCTGCCAATAGGACCAGTACACCCTTGGGGGCTGAGTGCTACCAGAAAGGCACCACTGAGACTTGTTGGGCAGAGGTGACTCAGAAGCCAGCCTCCTCAGCCCCCAGCCTGGTCGCGCGCAGCTCCTCATGGACCTGGGGGTTTAGGAAAATCTGGGGGGCAGGGATGCCCTTCCCTGAGTGAACTTTGATCTGTGCATCAGACCCACTCTAGCACCACAGAGACCCAGATGAAGACCTTGGTCTTGAGCCCACATGCTTGCCACTATGAAGCTGTCCCATTCTTAGTGCAGTGGCTCTTGGACCTGATTTTGTCGCTGAGCTAGGTGCTCTCTGTCCTCCCTGCAGTGGTCTGTTAGCCTGGCATACGCAGACACTGTATACTTCAGGACATGCCAGGCCATCGGATGCAGAGCCAACTCAGATCTGATCTGAGTCCCATTCAGTCCCCCTCATCCTTGTCTTCATTCTGGACCTGCTGGCAGCCCAGGCCCCCTAGGGCCGTTCTTCACTTGAATCCCATGGTGGACATCCAGTGTCTTCTGGGTCCTGTGACTTTCGGAATCCTCAAAAGTCTCTTCACCCTTCCCAGCCTTCAGATACTGTGCCGCTCTGGGTATTCGATCTCTCCGTCCCACAAACCAGGGCAAGGGAGGTGGGGGACACAGCTGCCCTTCCTTCTTAGAGTCCCAGGCATGAACTTCTCTCTTCCATGCTGGGGCTCTCCAGCACCTGTATCTTCCTCATTGAAGGCTCCCACACCCATCCTGATCTCCCCAACACTTGTCCGTTCGTTCTCAGGGCTCCAACAACTCTCCAGAGGAGGTGCATGTGACCGCGAGCCTCACGACCCCTGCACCTCCACTTCGGCAGTGAACATGTCTACTGGGTCAGCTTGGCCAGCAGCTCCCATGGAGTGAAGGCGTGTTGGTCAGAAGGAACACAGTGAGTAGAGTTGTGGAGAATAGGGCTATAGTGACTAGGAGTGCAGGGACAGGGTGTGGTGACAAGGGGTGTAGTGACTAAGTGTACTGTGTAAGGTTGTATCATGTAGGGGTGTATCAAGTAGAGGTGCAGCAAGGAATGATGCAGTGAGTGGTGGTGCAGTGAATGGGTGTAGAAGGTGGGGGTCTAGTAACTACTGGGTGTAACATCTGGGGGTTTAGCAAACGGTGTAATGACCAAGTGCTTAATGAGTGGGGTGAGCAGGGATGTGATTAGTAGGTGTGGAGCTCTGGTGGCCTCATGGCAAGAAGCTGCGCTGCAATCCTGAATGCGCCTGGTTTGAGGCCACCAGCTGCTCCTCCGAGGATTGACAATCACAATCTCCTCCCGTGCAATGAGCTGCCTCTGAAGACCGGGAGGAGGATCAGCTGTGGGTTGGTACCGACTCTGCGGACGTAACAACAATCAGCATGTAGAGGTACCTCGTGGCTGGGTTTTGCATTTCTCTGGTGAGTAACGATTTTTTTTTCTATTTTATTTTTTTATTCCACTCAGACCGCGTCCTCTCCCTCTTAACGCTCCCACGATGGGAAAGAAGAACGATCACCAATGGCAAATGGCAGTTGCACTGAAGCAACACCAAGAGCCGGCTTCACTCTCAGGAGGGAACGCTGTGTCCCCTCCTCATGGCTTTCGGTGCTCCACACAATCAGAGAAACTTCTCTAGTAACGAACTATTGAAATGATCCCTCAAAGTAATGAATTTTTAAAACATTCCTACATGCTTTTTGAACTTGGATGTAAGTTCTTTTGTGAATGTCTGTCAAGTATATACTAACACTTTAACAAACTTTATGGACTGGAATGTCTACTTTCCAAAGGTAAACACCATGCAGTTTCTACTACTTTCACCTTCTCTCCACTGCCTTCAAACACTTCGACAAGTGAAAGTTTTGCCCAGAATCCATCATTACCCACAGAGGTGAGTCCGGGCACGTTCCTTCAGCTGCTGCATAGTTGCCTTTATTATGAGGCAGGTTGAATACACTCTCCTGAGGCTCGGAACCACTTGCTGTTCCTTTACCAGTAAGCAGCCTGCGGGTGCCAGGAAAGGTTTGTTAGGATCAGTCACTGCACCCCTCCTCGCTACACCCCTCCTCATTAACCTGTTCTCATTACATCCTACTCCCTGCACCATTACCTGCTACACCCCTCGTGACTACACTGCTCCTGATTCTACTCACTACACCCTACTTGTTTCACCTCTGAAACTACACAATTACTATACTCCAGCCCACTTCACTCCTGCTCGCCACACCCCTACTCGCTGCATCCCTACATATGAAACTCTTACTCATCACACCCCCCATCACTACACTTGACTTGCTACACCCCTGCTCACTGTGTTGCTTATTGTGTAGAACAGGGCTTAGGACTGTTGTTGTAAAGCAGGGTTTAGGGTTGTTGTACATAGGGTCGTTATGAGTCGCAGGCGACTGGACCGCACATCTCTCTATCTCTGTACCTCTATCTCTCTTACATATGTACTATGTGCTTCAAAAGCTTCTTTCAGAAATCAGACCTGACAGTGCCCCTGGTGACTCACAGGAGTGAGACACCCTTCAAATGCAGCTTCTGTGGCAAAGCCTTCAGCCCCAGAACCAACTGGCTGTCTCACGAGCGGATCCACACAGGAGCCAAGCCCTACAAGTGCTCTGCTTGTGAAAAGTGTTTCCGCCAGTCCCCCACATTCCATCGCCATGAGGACTCACCAGGGTTCTGAACTCAGAAGTGTCCCCAACAATCTAGAAGATCCCTGACCTGCCTGCCAGTGTGTGTGTGTGTGTGTGTGTGTGTGTGTGTGTGTGAGAGAGAGAGAGAGAGAGAGCGCAGGACTCATCAAATAGTGTAGAACAGGCTGTACAGATGCCAAGGTTGAGATTTTCACACAGGACTTGGCTTTCACAGGACTGTGTATTTTTCTAGTATTATGTATTTAGAACATGCAATACCATTTCTTTTTGGAAGCAGGAGTGGCATCCTCTTCCTAAACAACAAGCCTCTGAAAACACTATGAACTTTGAGAAATGACAATAGTTATAGAAAGGCTTCAGGTATTTTGTTCATAGGATAACTATGAGTCGTGCTTGACTCGATTGCAATCAACAACAACAAATTATATATATATATATAGTGAAGAGATTGAGATTGTTCACAGCTTCAGTTTCCTTGCCTCCACAGTCAACACTCTGGGCACCAGTAGCCAGGAAATTAAAAGATGTATTACAATGGGAAAGTCTGCTGTTAGGGACCTCTCCAAAGTACTGAAGAGCAATGGTGTCTCTTTGGAGACCAAGGTGCGTCTGATACAGGCCATGGTCTCTGCTATCACTTGTTATGCATCAGAGAGTTGGACAATGACCAAGGAGGATAGAAGGAGAATTGATGCCTTTGAGCTGTAGTGCTAGAGAAGAGTATTGAGGGTACCATGGACTGCTAGGAAAACAAACAGATTCATCCTGGAAAGGGTCAAACCAGGCTGCTTCTTGGAGGCAAGGATTCTAAGGCTCTGTCTAACATACTTTGGACATGTTGCAAGGAGGGACAGGTCCTTGGAGACAGACATCATGCTTGGGAGGGTGGAGGGACAGCGCAGAAGGGGAAGGCCCCCTATGAGGTGGATTGATTCAGTGACTGGGGTAATCGGGATGGGTCGCTATGAGTCACAAGAGACTCGATGGCACATAACAACAACAAAATATATATAATGACTGAAAATAGCAGAGCTTGGTCAGATGCACCTTGGTCCTCAAAATGACATCTTTTGCTTTTAATACTTTTTTAAAAAATTTATTAATTTTAATGAATGTTTACAGATTTTTGGATTTCCATTCATTCACTGTTGCATTTTTCTCCCTGCCCACCCCTCCCCCCAGTTCACTCTTCTCTTTGAAAAGTAAAAGAAAAATTCCTTCATCGGTATACCATCCCCCCACCTCCCTGCCCCAGTACACTCCACTATGCAACCTTCATTCTGGACTCTTGTCATAACCATAATATCCAATCATATATCGCTTTTAAACTGTTCTTTCCCTCATCTATTTCAATGCAGTATACATTATTTATCCAATTTTTCTCAGTCTCACTCCGACCCTGATGTCAGCCCCATTCTATAACAGAGGTACTGTGCAGTATTTGTCCTTTTGTGACTGAGATATTTCACTCAGCATAATGTCCTCCAGGATCACCCATTTTGAATAATATTGCACGAGTTCCTTGTTTTTCAATGCAGCATAGTATCCCACTGTGTGAATATACCACAGCTTCTCCATCCATTCATTTGTTGATGGGCACTTGTTTCCAACTCTTTGCTATTGGGAACAAAGCCGTCATCAACATGGGCGTGCATGTATCTGACTGGGTGGCTTTAACACTTCTTTAAAGAAGTCTTTGCAGCAGATTTTCCCAATGAAAGAAAGCATTTGATCATCATTTGATTTCTTGATTGCTGATTCCACGGACATTGAACTTCTATCTATTCTACATCTATCATGATGATGCTTATTGGCCAAGTTATCAGAACATTGGTTGTCTCTATATTGAAATATAGTCCATACCTAAGGCTGAAAACTTTTTATCTTCATGAGCAAATGCTTCTAATCTCTTACTTGTTGGTGTGATAGGTATGTCAAGTCAGTGTTTATCACAGTGACCCTAAGAAAAATAGATCAAAATCTTTCCATGTCTGCAAAATGCTCATGTTTACAATTTCATTGTTGCAGTTGCAGTCACTGTCTCAATCCATCCACTGAGGGTCTTCCTCTCATTGCTGGCCCTATGCTTTTCTAAGCATGATGTCTTTTTCTCAGGACTGACACTACCTGGCACCAGACACAGGTCCAAAGTTCTGTGAGCTGAAGTCCTACCACCCTCGTCTCTGCAGAGCACCCTGGCTGCACTTCCTCCCAGGCAGATTCGTTTGTACTTTTGGCTGTCCACAGGATATTGAAAACTTTTTACCAACACCACAACTCAAAGACTTCAATTCTTCTTTTGTTTTCCTTATTGAATGTCCAACTATCAGATGAATACCAAGCAATTGAAGACACCATGGTTGGTTAAGGTACAAGCTAGTCTTTAAACTCCTATCTTTGCATTTTAGCACTTTAAAGGGGTCCTTGACAGATTTGCCCAATGCAATGTCTTTGATTCCTTGACTTTTTTTCATATTTTTTAATTGAAATTTTAATGAAAGATTATAGACACTTTGGATTTCCATTAATTCATTGTTGTACATTTTCCTCCCTGTCCAACCCTCCCCCAGTTGATTTTTCTTTGAAAAGTAAAAAAAAACCAAACCCTGCATATTCATTATTATACAATCCTCCCAAATCCACTCCCCCATGAAGCTTACTCTGTACTCTTGTCATGAAAATAATACCTAATCATATATTTTTTTAAATAGTTCTCTCCCTCATCTGTTTCAATTCAGTATACATTATTTATCCCCTCTTTTATTAGATTCCCCCTACCCCAATGTTAGTCCTCTTTTATAACAGTGGCTTTATGCAGTATTTGTCCCTTTGTGACTGAGATATTTCACTCAGCACAATGTCCTCCAGGGTCACCCACTTTGTGTACTATTCCATGAGTTCCTTGTTTTTCAATGCAGTATAGCATTCCATTTTGTGAATATAAGACAGCTTCTCTAGCCATTTGTTTGTTGATGGGCACTTGGGTTGTTTCCAACTCTTTGCTATTATGATTGTAGCCACAATGAACATGGGTGTGCATCTATCTGCTTGAGTAGTGGTTATGGTCTCTTTGGGGTTTATTCCTAGTAGTGAAATTGCTGGGTCAAATGGTATTTCTATTTGCAACTTTTTGAAAAAGCACCACACTACCTTCCACAGTGGCTGCACCATTTTACACTCCCACCAACAGTGAATAAGGGTTCCAGTTTCTCCTCAATCTTACCAGCATTTGTTGTTTGCTGTTCTGCTAAATTTTTATATTCTTACTGGGGTGAGATGGTATCTCATGGTTGTTTTGATTTCTTGACTTTTGATACCATGAATTATGCTGATTGTGGATCCAAGAAAAATTAATCCCTGACAATGAAAATCTTTTCTCCATCTGGGGTGATACTGCCCCCCCGGTCCAGTGGTGAGGATTTCTGTTTTCTTGATGTTGAGATCTAATCCATGTTGAAGGCTGCAGGTTTTTTATCTACTGCACTCAGTGCTTAAAGTTCTCACTTTCAGCAAGCAGGGCCGTGTCATCTGCATAATGCAGGTTGTTGATGAGTCTTCCTCCAACCCTGAGGCCACATTCTTCACAGAGCTCCTCACAGAGCCCATCTTCTGAGGAATTATTTCCTCAGCATACAGATTGCAAAGGTATTAAGAAATGATGTCATCCTGATACATACCTTTCCTGATTTTAAACCAAGCAGTGTTCCCTTTTGCTGTTTAGACAATTGCTTCTTGGTACAGATTTCACATGAGCACAGCTAAGTTTCTGGGATTACCATTCTTCTTCTTCTTCTTTTTTTTTTATTACCATTCTTCTCAATGCTATCCATAATTTCTTATAATCCACACTGTCAAATGCCTTTGCAAAGTCAACAAAACACAAATACATTTCTTCCTGATAGTCTCTGCTTTCAGCCAAAGTCCATTTGATATCAGCAGTTGATATCCCTCATTTCATGGCCTCATCTGAATCCAGCTTGAATTTCTGGCAATTCCCTGTTAATGCATTGTTACAGTAACTTAAAAATAATCTTTCATTTTGCCAAAACCACTTATTAAAAAGGCTGCAGTTTCACCACTTATTTTGTCTCCTTGTCAATAATCAGTTGACCATACATAGATGAGCTGATTTCTGGGTTCTCAATTCTATTCCACTGATCTATGTGTCTGTCACTGTATTAGTACCATGCTGTCTTGAACACCATGACTGTGTGGTAAGATTTGAGATCAGGGAGTGAGATGTCTCTTACCTTGTTTCTCTTTTTCAGGAGTTCTTCACTTATTCAGGGTCTCTTTACATTGCAGATAAAATTGGAAATTGCCTTTTCTATCTCATTGAAGAATGGCATTGGTATTTGTTTTGGGGTTGAATTGAACTTGTAGATTACCTTCAGTAGAATTATAATTTTCATGATACTGAGTCTTCCTATCCATGAGTATGGTATATCCTTCCATTTCTCCAGGTCTCTTTTTGTTGTATAATCTTCTCTGTATAAGTCTTTTGTATCTCTAGTTAGATTTGCTCCCAAGTATTTAATCTTGTGATTAGCTATTGTGATGGGTATTGTTTTTCTTAGCTCCATTTCTGTATTCTCTTATCACTGTATAGAAAACCATCTGTAGAAAACTCAAGCGAGACCCACACCTCACTTCATACACAAAAGCAAACTCAAAGTGTATCAAGAACCTAGAAGTAAAACCAAAGACTATAAACTTCAGCAGAGAAAATCTTGGAAGAATGCCCAAGACCCTCATACACAGCATGGACAGTCTTCCAAGCATAATAAAAAACTACAATCAGGAGAAAACAAAATACATGAATGAGACCTTCTAAGAATCAAATCATCAAATCCCTATGCATATAAAAAACAATTTCTCCAACAGTGTAAAAAGGAAACCCACAGACTGGAAAACATATTTGACAATGACATATTTGATAAGGGACTCATACCTAAAATTTATAGAATACTCCAGAATCTCAACAAGAAAAAGGTAAACAACCCAAATCCCCAAATGGGAAGGATATGAATAGACACTTCACCAAAGAAGACAGATGACAACCAACCACATAAACAAATGTTCAAAATTCCTAGCTATCAGAGAGATGCAAATCAAAACACCTATAGCATCTCACCCCAGTAACAATAGCAAAGTTCAGTGGGCCAGCAAACAACAAATTCTGACGGTGGAGCCAAGCAGACTAAAGCTGTTAACAATCTCAATATTTTCACCATCCATCCTGATGCTGCCAATTGGACCAGTGGTGAGAATCTTTGTTTTCTTGATATTGAGCCTCAACCCATATTGAAAGCCGCAGTCCTTGACCTTCTGCAGCAAGCGCTTCAGGTCCTCCTCAGTTTCAGCAAGCAGGGTTGTGTCATCTGCATAAAGCAGATTGTTGATGAATCTTCCTCCAATCTTGATGCCACACTTCACTTCATACAGCCCAGCCTCCTGGATAATCTGTTCTGCATACAGGTTGAAAAGGTATGGAGATAGGACACATCCCTGGCATACACCCTTCCCAATTTTGAACCATGCAGTGTTTCTTTGCTCTGTTCTGATGACTGCCTCCTGGACCAAGTATAGGTTTCACATTAGAACTATCAAGTGTTCTAGGATTCCCATTCTTCTCAGAGTCAGCCACAGTTTGTTGTGATCCACACAGACAAATGCCTTTGCATAATCAATGAAACACAAAGACATTTCTCTGGTATTTCCTGCTTTCCTCCAAGACCCATCTAACATTAGCTACAATATCCTTAATCCCACGACCCCTTTTAAACCCAAGTTGCACTTCTGGCAGTTTTCTGCTGATATGCTGTTCCAGTCATTTTTGGATAATCTTCAGCAGAATCTTGCTTGCATGTCGTATCAATGATATTGTTTGATAATTTCCCCCACCTGTTGGGTCTCCTTTCTTTGGAATGGGAACAAAATAGATCTCTTTCAGTCAGTTGGCCAAGTGTTTGTCCTCCAGATTTCTTCGCACAACTTGGTGAGCACGTCCAGGGCAGCATCTGTTAACTGAAATATGTCAATTGGTATACCATCAATTCCTGGGGCCTTATTTTTTGCCAATTTCTTCAAAGCCACCAACCAACCCACCATCCAGAAATAGTGATTGTGCACACGGACCTTGGCTGATGAAACACACAGGAATCAGATCAACTACTGCTGTTGAAAAAGAACAGAAAAGTTCAAGATCGATGGCCAGAAAGAAACCAGGACTGACTGTGGACTAGACCAATTGCTCACGTGCAAATTCTTAAGGAAGCTGAAGAAAGTGAAGACAAGTCCACACTAGCTAAAATGCAGCCTTGAGTTCATCACACCTGGATCCATCCTCCAGGATGGACTTGGCTTTCTGCCGCGGCAGCCATAGGAATACGGCAGCCATGGCTGTATGCTACCCCATAGCCATGGACATCAACAAGGCCAAGAAGTACAGAAATTGTGAGCAAGCCAAGGTCTGGTTGCCTAACCAAATCACCACATTTGCGTGGGATGTGACCTGGGAGGTGTGTGGCTTTGCCTTATGTGCAAGTTAGCATCGTGCCATGGAGCTGCTCAAGGTCTCCCAGGACAAGCGGGCCCTCGAGTTCATCAGGGAAGGTGTGGGGACACCCACGTCAAGACGAAGCCAGCAGCATCCCAGCTGCCATGAGGAAGGCGATTGGCAGGTGGCAGGCAGGGCTGAGTGTGCCCCACTGTCTCCAAAGCCCTCACCGATCTAGTATAATAAAATGTAATAAACAGAAGAATAGATTTGATTTACTGAACACTGATAAGCAAATACTAGACTAGTTGTAGGATGTAATCAAAGACATTATAAAGAAACAGGTCATTATGAAGACAGGAAAGAAAAGACCAAAATGGGTGTCAGAAGAAACTTTGAAACTCTTCAACGTAGAGAAGCTAAAACAAAGCAGTGATCAAGTAAGAGGACAAACCAGCTTTTTCACAATGAGGTTGTTGCCAGAACACAGATGTTGGTGAAAAACATCGTGAAACCTAAGCCAAAACGGGGAAGGAGAAGACCCATGTCAACACCGTCGTCATTGGACACTAGATCCGGGCAAGTCTAGGTCCACCCCTGCTGGCCACCGGACATACAAAAGAACCACTGAGAAGTTCTAGGAGGAAGCTGCGGAGATGGGAAAGGGCTCCTTCAGATTCACCTGGGTCTTGGATGAACTGAAAGCCAAACATGAGCGTGGCATCACAGTGTGAGAAGAAACCTGTCCTTGGAAAAATGTATCATCTTGGGAAACGTAGGTCAGTGATGAGAACGTGAGGATAGTGCAGAACAGGACAAGGTTCTGATCCGTTGTTTATAGTGTCCTTACACGTTGTAGAACTGTCCATAACCTAACAAGGGAAAACAGTGTGTGTGTATTTGTGTGTGTATATTTATGAGGGCCTTGTGGTAGAGAGTTTCTCTGCCAAGTCAAGGTTCGCAGTTCAAATTCACCAGTTTCTTCCCAGGAGCAAGATGAGCAATCTCCTACGTAACTGACAACCTCTGAAAATCTGCTGGGTGTTCATCTATATGTCAGTTCTGACTCAACCAAAAAGTTTCTCTCTCTCTCTACACACACACACACACACACACACACACCTTTATATAAGGGCAAGGGAGCTCTGGTGGCCTAATGGATAAGGGACCCAAAAGCAAACAGTGCACACCCACCAGCTGTTCCTCCAAACACAGCTGGCAATGTCTTCCCATGCGGTTTAGAGTCTCTAAAAAATCTCCTTAAGGGTCAGCTATGAGTTGGTTCCGACCCGAGGGCACAAAAGTCAGTCACTACCACACACACCCCACTGGTATCTTCCCACAGCAGGACAAAAAAATGTCCTTCTTTTTTTAGTTGTTTTTTTTTTTTTTTTTTAGTGTGCGTGTACCGTCAAATCAGGTCTGACTGGTACAGGAGGATATTGCGCCTCCTTCTCCGGCAGAGCGTCTGGTGGATTTGAACCGTGTTCCTCTGG
>NW_006400190.1:785283-808867 GCF_000299155.1 Elephantulus edwardii | reverse complement strand
TGACTGGTACAGGAGGAGATTGCGCCTCCTTCTCCGGCAGAGCGTCTGGTGGATTTGAACCGTGTTCCTCTGGGATTGCAGTGCAGCTTCTTGCCACTAGGCCACCAGAGGTCCCCTTTTTTTTAGTTTTATTGAGGTGTAATCCACATACAATGAGTGTGAACATACAATGAGTCTTTATTCACATATGTGTTCAGCCATTATAATGATTATTTGCAAGAAATGTTAATCACCTTTTCTTTTCTGCGTATGTGCTTTAGCCATATTGGGTTTTTTGTGTGTTTTTTTTAAATTACTTTTATTTTTTTATTATTTTGTGTGTGTGTGTACGCGTGTACTGTCAAATTGGATCTGACTGGTACAGGAGGAGATTGTCCCTCCTTTCCTGGCAGAGCATCTGGTGGATTTGAACCGTGCACCTCTGGGATTGCAGTGCAGCTTCTTGCCACTAGGCCACCAGAGCTCTCCTAGCCATATTGTTTTTAAACACCGAAAATTATCTTCTCCCCAGAACTCCCCACATGCACCTGTCGTTTCAGACTGCTGTGATGCATACAATGCATACATTCCTTTGGGACAGTTCTTCCCCTCATCTGTCTAATGCAGTGCTTGTGAGCTACCCACTTTTTTCTCACCCTCTCAAAATTCCTCCCCCCTGCCTGCCCTATTTTCTAACAGTGGGGCTATGCAGTATTTATCCTTTTGTGACTGAGATAATTTATGCAGCATAATGTCCTCCAGGTTCTCCCACGTTGTGTAAGGTTTTACTAGGTAATTTTCAGTGCTGTGTAATATTCCATTGTGTGACTATACCATCATTTTTCTGCCCATTCCATCTCTTTGCTATTGTGAATAATATAGCAATAAACATGAGTGTGGGCACATATGTTTGAGTCTCTGCTCTAGTTTCTTTAGGGTATTGCTGTAGTGGAATTGCTGGGTCAACTAGTATTACTATTTCTAACTTTTTGAGAAAGTGCTATACCACCTTCCATAGTGGTTGCACCATCTAACACTCCCACCAGCAGTGAATCTCACCACAACCTCATCAGCATTTGTTATTTGCTGGCCTGTTGAACCTTGCTGTTGTTGCTGGGGTGAGATGATAACTTAGTTGTTTTGATTTGCATCTCTCTAAGAGCTAGGGATTTTGAACATTTCTTCATGTGTTTCTTGGCCATCTGAATGTCTTCTTTGGTGAAGGGTCTGTTCATATCTTGTGCCCATTTTGTGACTGGGTTGTTTACCTTTATCTTGATGTGCTGGAGTATTCCAGAAATTTTAGCTATAGGTCCCTTATCAGTTATGGCATTGCTAATTATTTTTCCGCAGTCTGTGGCTCTCCGTCTAACCCTGCTGGCAAAGGTTTGATGTGCACAGGGGTTCGATTCTTCAGAGCCCCATGCACCGACCTTACTCTCCGGCTGTGGGTCACCTTTTCTTTTTATAGTGATTCAGTGCTGCTGCCCCATCGTATTCCTAAGGAGTCTCCTGCAGAGTGACAGCTGGGTTGTTCCTGACCTTTTACTCTAATAGTGTGGTCACAGATGATTATGGACATGGGCCCTTTGGTATATAGGCAGGTCTCAATTTCCAGAAGTGGGGTTGCTGGCTCAATGGATAAATACACTAGTAATTCTACTAGAACATCAAATTGGCTTCTCAGTGTTTGTACCAATTTCTACTGCCCTCACACCTGTTTCTATGTGACCTAGCTGACTATAGAACTTTTGGAATTTTGGAAAACTGATGTGTGAAAATGAGTATCTCAGTATCATGTCCATTCATGATTCTGTTGAGGTTAAATCTATTTCCTGACTGTGGTTCATCTGCATTTAAGTGTACACCCTTTGTCTCTTTTCCTATTGGGTTGGTTCCTTTTCTTCTGGACGTCTATAAACTACGCGTGTATCACAGCTCTGGTGGTTTAGTGGTAAGGAGCTGTGGTGCCAAACCAAAGGCATGTGGTTCAAATCCACCAGCTACCCTCCATTAGAAATACGGGCAACTTCCTTGCATGCTGTGTATGTCTCTGAAAAGCTGCTCAAGGGCAAGCTCTGAATGAATTTGATTGGATGGTACAAAACAACAACAATGAAGATGTTTAAGGTATTGGGCTCTTGGTTTGACTTGTGTAATTATATTATTCGGCTTCTGTTTTTGAATCTGAATATGTTTGACATTTATGAGTCTTATTTGCTAATAAAAGTATAATTTTCAAATTTAAAACTTGCTTAGCTAATTAGAAAGGTATTTTTCACATCAGTGTTAAGGAACTTACCCCTGGCTTTTCTTTTAAACATTTTGGTGATGCTTTGCTTTTACATTTCTAACTTTGATACCTTGTCAGGGTTTGGATCTGACATTCTCTACGTACTTGGCCACAGCTGCCAAGCTGCCATGTAGTAAAATGCATCTTTACTGCCAACCCTGGGGAACCCTTGCTCTGCACTAAGTTCCCAGGTTACACGAAGTTTCAGTGTGCAGGTCACAGTGCAAAGGGCACAGGGCACAGGGCACAGGGCACAGGGCTTGGTTAGTTTCTTTCATTGCTTGCCTGTAGCCGTCTACACTGCTGGACTGAATGGGGTGTTAGGGCAGGTTCTGATCTAGCACAGGCTGGCTAGCGGCCGTCTACACTGTTGACTAAATGGGGTATGAGAGCAGATTCTGATCTGGCAGAGGCTAGCCCAAGTCCACTGCCATCCTTACTTCCGCTCCCCTCTGCAGTTTTCGGTCAACTTCTTTTTGTCCACTGTCCGTCTGAGCTTTGGGGTCAGTTTATCTAGTTTAGGGAGAGGTGATGGCCTCCATCCATTTAAAGCAGCTTGCACTCCACCACTCACCAAAGGCCCGTGTGGTGACACCCGCAGTGTCCGCAGCAGGTCCAGTGAAGGCCTTCCCTCTCGCAGCAGCACCGGCCGCCCGGCTCCAAGTCTCTCCTCCCCATGCTCCACCTGGCTTCCCCTAGCTCACTGGCAGCACTGTGGCTTCTTCTGCACCTCTTCCCTGCGTCCCATAGGTGTCAGTGGCTCTTCTGCTCACACCTTCCTGAGAACCTGGGCCCTCTTCTGGTGAGCACCAGCTCTTACTGCTTCTGCCCCATGCCCCTTGCCCACCTTCTCCTGAGCCTTACCACGTATGGAACATTTATTCCCTGTCTCCAGGGTGGATTATAGGCTCAGAAACGAAAACCTGGACTTGCCTCTACAACTAGTTCTTCATTTGGTTGCCCTGTTCCAGACAAAACCACAGGGAGTCTGTGGTTCAAGGCAAGGCCGTGGTTCCTCCTCCTCCTCTCCCTCCCAGCAGCTAGTCCTGTCTCCAGAATCCACCTTGAACCAGCACCTTCTCCCCTTCTCCGGGGCGCACTGGAGAGACAGCCAAGCCTCACAGTCCTCCACGCAGGCCTCTGTATGCTGCTCCTCCATCATGGTTCTGAGTGCAGAACACCTGTCTGCTGTACTGAGCTCTGATGCCGAAAGCTATGCCACTGGTGTGTCAAATGCCACCAGGGTCCCCCACGGTGGACAGGTCTCGGCAAAGCTCCCAGATTAAGTGAGACTAGGAAGCAGGGCTGGTCATCCACGTCTGAAATAGCATGCCTTGCAAAACTGCGAACAACAGAGCAAAACAGTACCGACCAGGCTTTAAATGACATCCATTCAAGAGCCACCGGGGCTCCAACAGTACAAGCTCCTAGCGAAGCAGAGTCAGAGCCTCTGGTCCACCCAGGACCACCTGGACGTCAGCCCGGAGATCTGCTTCCAGCAAAGCAGCCACGAGCCCGCGGCAGCAGAGTCCACTATGGCCCCGTCGGGTGTGTCCCAACTGCGCCTGGCATGACAGCCAGCTGCCCAGTGTCGCCAGGCCCTCGTCCACCCTCTGGTCACACCGGCCCGCCTCGGCCCTCGCTCACAGGCTGGGGTCAGCGCCCGAGCTCCCTGTCCTTCGGCAATGCTGACCTCGGCCCATCATCCGCGCTCCCGGACACGCCGGGGACTCCGGGCGGACGACCAGGGCCCCGGCTTCGGACATGCCGGGGACTCCGGACACGCCGGGGACTCTGGGTGGACGATCAGGGCCCCGGCCCATCACCTGGCCACTCCGGACACGCCAGCGACTCGGGGCTCCGGCCCATCATCTGCTCCCCGGTCACGCCGGGGACTCCAGCATCACCTGCGCCCCGACACGCCGGCGACTCGGGGGCCCGGCCCTTCGCCCGAGCCACAGGCTCCACCCACATGGCCTGCGTGCGCATGCGCGGCCCCGCCCCAGCGCGATCGCGTCACGTGGGAGTCAGCGGTGCTGGTCCCGGAAGTCCCGCAGGAAACTGGAGCCGCGGTGGAGATGAGTTCCGCGCTCACCGTTCCTTAGAGAGTTAAATTAGAGCTAGAAAACTTAGTCATTGGTTAGAGAAGACTCTTGTAAGAGAATTTGTGAAACTTTCAAATCTTCTGTCTTTTGGAAAGTGAGACAACAGTTGGAGATAAAAAAGAAAGGAAGCAGGGAGGAAAGTGTGCAACAATAAAAAATAAAAAAGGAAGGAAGGAAGAGAGGGAAGTAGGAACCATAATTCTCAAAATAACAAAAATAGTCAAAACACAGAAATAGGTACTTTTTTTCCTAGTAAAATAAAAATGAAAATTAATTACAAATTTCAAAAGAGAAACTATTCTTTTGTCAGGGTAGGTACTTTACAATTTCATAAGTCAAACATAAAATGAAACAAAATGATAGAATCTCCAGAAAACAATGCTAATTAAAACAGTACACACAGAACCTATAGGATACAAGCAAGCAATGCTTAGGGAAAGCCATGGCCTTAAGACACCTAACTCATGAAAATAAATACAGCACGCAGCCTCAAGATGTTTTAATAGGATGACAGAATAAACATAAATGAAAAGAGAAATGGGAAGGGATTACAAAAGCAAAATTGGAAAATAAATTGGGGCAGGCCCTATAGAATAGAACCTGAGTCATGAAGTCATAGAAACAGTCTAGAATAACATGCTTGTGATGAGACTGGTGCAGATGTGCTCAGTCTGCCTTGGACACACATATGCTAGGCATATGCTAGATGTGTTGACTTTGACACATCTGTAAAGCACATGCTAGCTTGTGATTTAGCACATGTCCTTTAAGCATGTGGCTTTGATAGACATGTGCTACACGTGTACTAGGAGTAGACTGCAATCTGTATTTTCTTTTCACTGGTTCTTTTTCCTGCTGAACGAGTGTGAGCTCGATGATGATGGGACTGGGTGAGCCTTGTTTACTGTATTCTCAGTTTCCGTCCTGACACACTGTACATGAATAACGGGGTGACTGAAGGAAGGTCATGTTGCTAGAACTTTACATGTTCACTTGAATTTGCTTGCTTCATTCCCTGCTTGGTGGTGATTGTCCTAAAGGCAGGGACCTTGTCTCGCTCACCAGATGCTCACAATGTGGGAGGGATGAGTAAACAGACATCATTAGACGGGTGGAAGGTAACTACTCACCTTCCCTGTGGGAGACTTTGGATAGAGTCCCAGCAGATGCACATCATGAGCAGCCACCACCTGTTTGCCAGGTAGAAGCTGTAATGCTTAACTGTCTCAGTGAAGCTTTCAGACCAAGATGAATAAGGTGTCTCGATGAGAAGAAAGGGCCACTTTTAAAACCCTGAAAATGCTGTGGGTCGCCCAGTCTGATCCTGCTGTGGGCGATGTTCTCATGAATTGGTGACGACAACAATCACACAGGCTATTCTCAGGGTGATGCCACCCAGTGTGACAGCAGGTCTAGTGGAGCACCGATGGGGAGGGGCCAGGTCTTCTGTGTGTGGTATCTGTTTGGTCTGTGGATTTGCTCAGATCTCTTTTGCCTTTGGAGGCTTCCTGCTTCACCTATGTGGTGCTGCTCTCTCTTCTAACCCTGCCCATAAGTAGTAACCAAATCATGTGACTCTTGCCTGCCTGGGGTTACAGATGCTGGGTGCATTCTGGGTCTGACCCTCAGCACTGCCCCGGGCTGTTTGCACTTCCAGCTAAGCTCCCTAAATTTAAGATGGGAGCAGCTTCATTGACCAGAGTTCTAGATGTTGGCAAGACACTCTTCGTTTCTAACTGGAATGTCACTGACATCTACAAACCAGGAATGGACAAAACAAGGGTGAAGCGACCAGATGGTCGGAGCACTGACTTGTCTTCCAGGTGGAATAGAAGTCATCTGAGGCAGCACTAGGATGGAGACTCATGGCTTCGGCCCACGCACTGTGACGGATGTCCTCCTTGCTGGGAGAAAGCCTGATGTGACTTCAGACGACAACAGTGGAAGGCATATCTTGTCAGACAACATGGTTTTGTATGTGTTTCATTTATCTAGAAATATCACAAATATTTCAGCTTTAACAAACCAAACTTTATCCTCACAAAGTTTGTTGTTGATAGATGTTGTCAAGTATTACTCATAGCGGCGACCTGTGAACATCAGATGTGAACCCTGTCCTACCCTGTGCCATCCTCACCGTCTGACACACTAGAGTCCACTGCGGCAGTCACTGTGTTCATTCTTCTGGTTGAGGGTTTTCCTCTTTCACTGGCCTTTCACCTCTTCAAGCATGATGTTCCTTTCTAAAGATCCCCCTTCCAGTTTAGGAGGGTGGAAATCCAAAGTCAAGGTGCCGGCTCTAGAGGAAGCTACTGAGTTTTGGTTCTGGGAGTTTGCAAATACAAGAACCTCTGCCCAAAGATACACTCCGCCCCCCACTCTCCGTCCTCAGTGGTGTTGACTGTGCCTGTTTTTCTAGACACTTAAACTATCATAGAAACAAAACAAACCACAAATGTCAAGTCTAGTTCAACTCACAGTGACCCTCGATTGGGCTTCTCGAGTGGTGGGACCTTCAGCAGAACTCCTCCTCTTTCTCCAGAACTGCTGATCTTTCAAGTAACAGTTGAACATGTTGTACACCGTGTCATGGGGACTGCTTTAACTCTCACTACTGTCTAGACAGAACCGACTCATAACTGACCCTCAAGTGGATTTTTAGAGCATAAATTGCAAGAGAAGGAATTGCCCATCTTTCTCCTGCAGAGCAGCTGATGGGTTTGAACTTCCTGCTTTTGAATCAGCCATGCAACTTGCTGTTCACTGGCAGTGGTGGTGTTCGGTGCCCGCGACTTGACTTCCACTCATAGCAGCCCTGAGAACAACAGGTCTGAATCTTGCCTTATCCTTCATCAATCTCTGTCCAGCCCATTGTTGCAGTCACTCCGTCAACCACTGAGGACCTTCCGCTATGTCACTGACCAGCTTCCATTTCCAGCATGATGTCTCTAAGAACTTGTTCCTGCTAAAAATACACGCAGGGTAAATGAGATGAATTTCACCCTAGTTCAGTTTACACCTTGCCGCAAGGAGCACTCTGGCTGCACTTCAGTCACAACAAATTTGTTTGGTCTTTTGGCCGTCCGTGGCTGTACTCAATACTTCTACCAACAGACCAATTCAAAGGAACAAACTATTCTTTGGTTTTCCTTATTCATTGTCCGACTTCTGATGCATAGGAAGTAACTGAAAAGACATGGGCTGGGACAGAGACACCTTAGCATTTACACTGGCCTCTTTGCTCTTCAGCACTCTGAAGGGGTCCTTGACAACAGATTTTCTGAGTGCAACATGTCTCTTGATTTCTTGACTGCTGGTACGATGGGCTGACTGTGGACTCAGGTAAAATGAAATAGTTGACAATTTTAATTTCCCCCCATCTATCATGATGTTGACTATTGGTCCAGTGAGGGGGATTTTTCCTTGCTTGATGTTGAGATGTAACCCATATTGAAGGCTATAGTTGTGTTTGGCTTTCCCCCCCAGACTTTATTCTCCACTCAGCACCATCCCCGTGGTGTTCTCTGTCAGGTCATGCTACCAGAAGGTGCTCCCTTACCCTAGAATCCACACGAGCTCACAGGAACTTCACAGCTTCTTAACCGTTGAGAAATGATGATGGTGCGTGGACTACATGCGAGGCCCTCTCACGTCCCAGCGTGGCCTCTTCTATGTGCAGAACACCAACCACCACGATGGCACTTGGGGGAAGGAGAGTGATTGACCACGAAGGCTAGTTCTTGATCTTTTGTAGCACGTGCTTCTTCACGTTCCACAGGCAAGTTTGAGTCATCTGCATAATGCAGGTTTTTGATGAGTCTTCCTCCATTCTTAATTCTATGTCCAGCTTCTTGAATTATTTGATCAACATACAGATTAAATAGGTATGGAAAAGAATACAGCCTTAATGCATTCTTTCCTTCCTCCTTCCCTCCCTTCCTCCCTTCTCTTTTTCCCCTCCTTCCCTCTCCCTCTTCCTCTCTTAGATCAAACTGTTTTATTCAGACCTTTTGGGGGAAGAGGCAAAGATCGATTGCGGTCTGGCCAGGATATCCCACACTTGGGAAACGCTGAGAGGCTTTTCTTGGCTGTAGACCATGCCGTGCTCTTGTTTGTACAGTGGCTCCTCGAGTACAGTTAAGTGCTCTGGGATGCCTGTTTGTCTTAATGTTACCTGTAATTGGTGATGATTCACACAATCATATGTCTTTACATAGTCAGTAAACCACAAGTGCTCATCTTTCTGGTGTTTTCAGCTGAGATCTACCAGCAATGTTGTGGCTCTTCCCATGGCCTCTTCTGAATCCAGTTTTAATTTATGTAAACTCTCTGTCAAAGCACTATTCCAGCCGTTTAAAAATAATGTTCAGCAAGATTTTGCTTGCATATGATATTAATGATACCATTTTACAATTTCCACATTCTATTGCATCATGGTCTTTTGGAATGGGAACAGATATGGATTTCTTCCCGTCAGTCAGCAGGGCAGCTGTCGGCAGTGATCAAGGATCTTCCTCTCCTTTCCTGACTCTTCACTTTTCTAAATGTGATGTCCTTTTCCAAACACTGTCCCCTCCTAACAAAATGCTTCACCATCCTTGCCTCTAAGGAGCACCCTGGTTGCACTTTCTCCAAGACATATTTGTTTATTATTTTGGAAGTCCATGTGATATTCAACACTCTTCTCCCACACCACAGCTTAAAGGCATCAATTCTTCTTCCAGCATTCTCATTCATTGTTCAGCTCTCAGAAGCATAGCAAGTTATTTAAAAGACTGTAGCCTGAATCTGGCACATTTTAGTCTTCAAATTGACATCACTGTCCTCCAATCATTTGTAGAGGTCCATAACAGCAGACTTTCCCCAATGTAGTGTCTCCTGACCTCCTGACAGCTGTAACAAAGAGTGTTGTGAATCCAAGTAAGATGAAATGACATTTTCAATATTTTCTCCATCTCTCATGATATTGCCTATTGGTCCAGTGGTGAGGATTTTTGTTTTCTTAATGTTGAGGTGTAAGCTGTATTGAAGGCTGCAGTGTTTAACCTTCTGCAGCAAGTACTTCAAGTCCTCCTCACCTGCAACAAGCAAGGTTGTATCATCTGCATAACGCAAATTGTTGAGTCTTTCTCTGATCCTAATGTCACATTCGTCTTCATAGAGTCCAGCTTTGTGAATGATTTGTTCAGTATAGAGACTGAATAGGTATGGAGAAAGGATGCAACCTGATGTACACCTTTCTTAAGTTTAAACCTACTTAAGTTCCCTACTCTGTTCAGACAACAGCCTCTTGGTCTAGGTGTAGGTTTCACACAAGTACAATTAAGTGTTCTAGAATTCCCATTCTCCTCAATGTTAACCACAATTTGTTATGATCTATACAGTCAAATGACTTTGTATAGTCAATAAAGTACAAATAGACTTTCTTCTGGATTCCATGTAGAAGAATGTGGCATCAGAATTGGAGAGTCATTAGTAATGCAGATGACACAACCTTGCTTGCTGAAAGTGAGGAGAACTTGAAGTACCTGCTGCAGAGAGTAAAGACTACAGCCTGCAATATGAATTACATCTCAACATCAAGGAAAAACATTTGCACCACTGCTCTGATAGGCATTATCATGACAAATGGAGAAAAGACTGAAAGTCAATGACTTCATCTTTCTTGGGTCCACAATCAAAACACTTGGTATGAGCAGTCAGGAAACCAGGAGACATAGTGCACTGGAAAGTCTGCAGTTAGGGACCTCTCCAAACTTTTGAGAAATGGTGCTGTTAATTTGAGGACTAAAGCGTGCCAGATTCAGGCCATTGTCTTTCAGTTACTGCTATGGTGCTGAGAGCTAGACAGTGAAAAAGGATGACAGAAAAATGATTTGTCCCTTTGAACTGTGGTGTTGGAGAAGAGTACTGAATATCTCATGGACGGCCAAATAAACAACCTAACATGTGTTGGAGAAGGTGCAGCCAGAGTGCTCCTTGGAGTCAAAGATGACAAAGCTTTCGTTAGGGAGGAGCATCATGCTTGGAAGGGTGGAGGGTCAGCGAAAGAGAAAAGCCTCAGTGAGGTGGACTGACACAGTGACTGCAGCGACGGGCTCAGCATGTCAGAGACTGTGAGGACGGCACAGGAGAGGACAGGGGTCAGGTCAGTTGTTCACAGGGTCAGATGAAACTCAGTGGTACTTAACAAAACAACAGTGCCTCGAATGTCAATCTTTATGTTTTTCATTTCATTTTTAATGAGTCCATCTTTCCTAGATTCATACATTGTGCATTGTGGTTGGGTGGCCTCTCCTGCCGGCTCTAGGCTCTGCTGGCTAATATAATATACACACAATATTTTCTTTTTATTGTTATTTGAATGAAAGTTTCCAAAACAAATGGATGTTTCTATTTAACCATTCATACACATTGTGTTTTAAGAGATTAATTACAATCCCCATAACATAATCACACTCTCCGTTTCTTTTTTGTTATTTTCATATCCATTAATCCTTCTATTCTACCCCTTGCAGACATCTAGCTTCATCCCTAGGCCAACGCTGCCCTTTGAATCTGATCTGCTTGGCTGATCTGAGGGAAGCCTCTCTGGTGGTGGTGTTCACCTCAGATGCCTGTCTCTTTGGCTAAAGTTGAACCACGGGAGTGGGTGTTGTTTCAGGTGTGGAGGGTGACCAAGGGCCACCAGTCTCTACTGGGCCAGTAAGTCTGCCCATTTTCGTGTTTTTGAGTGTTGGTCCACATTCTCACCTGCTGTGTCCAGGACCTACTGTGATCTTTTTAGAGTTCAGCAGTGGTAGCCAAGCCCTATCTTGTTCTTCAGGTCTTAAGGCCATGGAAGTGGAAGCTCATGTGAATAGAAAACAAACCATTCACAGGACTCACTTTAATAGGATTCTCTGTGTTTCTGTGTTGGGCTGGAGTGGAATGTTCCAGTGTGTCCCACAGTGTTCCACAATGTCCCTGGTATGTGCTTGCTCTCTTAATTGGATGCTACAGCTGTGTTCAAGGGAGCAAGAAGGGGCGGATGACCACTGAAGTCCTATGTCTTCAGTCATGAAATCAGAAGTCCCAGCAGTGCTCTGCTCGCTCCCCCTACGCCTCACTGGTGATCCACGCCATGTGGCCAATGCTCCTGAAGTAGATTTGTGGACTGGACACTCAGCTTCTGTGATATGTCAGTGCAGGCAAGAAGGGAGAAGGGAGCGGAGCTGACACCCACAGTGGACGTCTCTCAGGCGGTGGCCCAGTGTCTTTCCATGTCCAGCTGGTAGTCTGCATTCTGACCCTTCCTTCCCTTAGCAATCAAAAGGACATTTGTCAGGGGGTTGCTGGTTGGTGCAAACAGCTAACATCCCCAGCTGTTAACAGAAAGGTTGCAGGTTCAGGTCCATCCAGTAGTGTCCTGGAAGAAAGCTGGGGATCTGTCCCCACACTCCCCGGAGGCACAACTCCGCACTGACTCACCCTGGAGGCACAGCTCTGCACTGACTAACCCCAGAGGCACAACTCCACTGACTAATGTCAGAGGCACAGCTCCGCCCTGACTCACCCTGGAGGCACAGCTCCGCACTGACTCACCTTGGAGGCACAGCTCCGCACTGACTCACCCTGGAGGCACAGCTCCGCCCTGACTCACCCTGGAGGCACAGCTCTGCATTGACACGGGGAACTGCATCTGAGACATATGCTTTACATTGGCTGTCTCACCGGGGGCAGACTGACTCCACACAAGGACACTGGCCTGGGACACTGTCCTTCTGGACAGAGTCCTGGGCTAGGGGGCTGGTGGCCTTCCTTCTGTAGCAGAGCCCAGCAGCAAGGGCAAGGGTAGCAGGTCTTTCACCTGGGCCAGTGCTGGGAAGATGACCTGGACATTGTTCCTGGAAACAGCCCAAGTGATGAACAGTTTCTTCAATAAACACACCCAAAGTCACTGTGTTCTAGTTGGTTCCAGGTCTTAAGACCATGTAGGACAGATCAGAGTTGTTCTACAGAGTTCCCAAAGATATAATATTTTCTAAAAATACTTATTCTTGCACACCTGTTTATTGCTGCTTTGTTCACAATAGCAAACAGCTGGAAACAACCCAAGTGCCCATCAACAAATGACTGGATAGAGAGAAGCTATGGTATATTCACACAATGGAATACTACGTTGCCATGAAAAACAAGGAACTCATGTAATATTATACAAAATGGGTGACCCTGGAGGACACTGTGCTGAGTGAAATATCTCAGTTGCAAAAGGACAAATACTGCATAATCTCACTGTTATAAAACAGGACTGATATGGGGGTTGGGGAGACTAAGAAAATAGGGGATAAATAATGTACATGGAATTGAAACAGACGAGGGAGAGAACTATATAAAAGGAATATATGATTAGGTATTATCAATATGACAAGAGTCCAGAATCAGAGTTGCATAGTAAAGTGGTCTGGGGGTGGGTGTGCTGTATAACAATGAAAGAATTTTTTCCAAAGAAAAACGCATAAATGGTGGTGTACACAGCAGTAGATGGACCTTGTCGTCTTTTAGGGGCTATGCCGTGCCCCTCAAAGTGACATGGAGGTTCCACACCCCTAGTGAAAAAGAAAAAAAAAGCAAATTGGGGAGAGGGACAGGGAGGAAAATGTGCAACAATGAATGGATGGAAATCCAAGTTCTCTGTAAACTTTCATTAAAATCTCAATAAATAAAAAAAAAAATTTTTTTTTTAGTTGATTGTTGCACATTTTCTTCCCCTTGTTCCGGATTGTCATGTGTGTAACGCCTGATGGTAGGTTCCTTCTGGACAGTTCCTCCCTCCTCTGTGTGCGGTAGAAGCAAATGTTTCCCAGCTCTCCACCATCATTGCCACGTGGGAATTGCAGCCACCATATTAAGCCACCTCCTTTGAGGGTCTCGCTTTGCTAATCTCTACTTTCCTACTTTCCTGAGGGAACTCTGGCGGCCACAAGTGAAGAAGGGTCTTTCTCTACCTCTTCTGGAGAAACCATCTGTCTTTTCTGATAAAATTGCCTTTACTGTCACTTCCCTGCCCTCTCCTGACTTCCCTCTCACCCACGTGCTCTGACAAAGGCTGGGCTCACACAGGGATTACTTCTGAGCAGGACAGAACCAGGCCGAACCAGGCCGAACCAGGGGATCCATCCATGGCTATCTTCCTGCTGCTTCCCACCCAGAACAGTTCTTTGCCCTGGTCAGGGAGGCTGAACCAGGTCAGCCGCCCCATGGCCGTGGCCGGTAGGTCTTTATCTCTTTTCAGGATCTTTAGTTCTGAGTTCCTGGGCACCTGTATTTCTCTACCTCAACCCCATCTCTGCTTCTTTGTTAATCTGCTCCTTCTTTGTTTCAAAACAGACTGGCCCACCGCCAACTGGTACAGCCTTGTTAACCCAACAAGGACAATCCATTCCCCAATGGGATCTCACCTGGGCTGGGAAAGAACCTGGACCTCAGGAGACACTGTGCTCTGCCAACGAGCCACATCTCCAAGCCCCAAGTGGGATTTTAACCACAGGCTTATTCCTGGTCCTCAGGTCCACTGTAATGCAAGGACCACACCTCCAAGGCAGTTTAAATCCACCAGCGACGCTGAGGAAAGAGGGCCAACTGACAGATCCGTTGTTGTTGTTGTGTGCCGTCCACAACACTTGCGACTCACAGCGATCATAGTACAACAGCGTTTGAAGACAGCATCCCCCACCTGATGAGTTTGCCCCACTTCTCGCAGTTACTGTCACAGCCAACAAGATTTGGGAGACAGAAGGTCACATCTGGTAAAACATGAGTCCTCAGACCAGGAAGCAGATACCAACACGCGTAGAACAGGCTGCCCACCCCAGAAGCCACCTCATTAGTGCCTCCTGCACACAAGCAATGTCAGAGCACAGCGGGCCGGAATAAAGACCACTCACCAAATGTAAACTCTCCATGACGTGGTCGCATGGACCCAGACTCCAGCCCCAATGCACGGCTTGATGAGGAGGCAGTGCCTATGACCTTGCCCCATGGAGGCCGTGAGTTTGACCTTGGCCCCTAGGGTATTTGGCGTTGCCGGGATAATGCTGTATGTCCTGCCCCGTGGAGGCCGGAGGCCGTGTGTATGACTTTGTCCTATGGAGGCCGTGTGTGTGTCCTTGCCCCCATGGAGGCCGTGTGTATGACCTTGCCCCCATGGAGGCCGTGTGTATGACCTTGTCCCCATGGAGGCCGTGTGTGTCCTTGCCCCCATGGAGGCCGTGTGTATGACCTTGCCCCCATGGAGGCCGTGTGTATGACCTTGTCCCCATGGAGGCCGTGTGTGTGTCCTTGTCCCCATGGAGGCCATGTGTGTATCCTTGTCCCCATGGAGGCCGTGTGTGTGTCCTTGCCCCCATGGAGGCCGTGTGTATGACCTTGTCCCCATGGAGGCCATGTGTGTATCCTTGTCCCCATGGAGGCCGTGTGTATGACCTTGCGCCGTGGCCTGCTCCCTCCTCCATGGTTACTTTTCCTCAGAAGGAAGGCCTGGGCTAGCCTTTGTGACCCACTCTTCCTAAAAAGCCTGCCCTTGCTGGTTACCGTCTCTGTTCCCTCCTTGCCTTCTCAGCCTCAGGCCCCAACAAAGGCCCGGCCTCCTCTACTTGGCAGCAAGGCCTTGGCCATCAGGATTGTTCTGACCAAGAGCGGCAGCGGTCCTTCTTGGCCCCATGGTGTGCACTAAAATCAACCTTCTAACCCCCACCCCTCCTGCTGTGCACTAACACCGCTTCTCCCACTGAGATCGCTGTACATCGAGCTACTTCAGTAGCGTGGACACTGCCCGCCTCGTCTCTCCTGCTTGGCTTAACTCGTTAGCCGATTGAGGAGAGCAAAGCCAGGCGTCAGCCCCATGGTAACAGCAACCTTCAAAGAAGCTGCAGAACCCTCTAAGCAGGTCAACACCCTGCTCACCTGTCTACACCGGGAAGGGAGAGTGGAGGGGAGGGAGTTCCCTAGGCTCCTTAACCTTCTGTGGATGTCCAAGAGCTGATGGCCTCCCATCTTCTCCGAGACAAAGTGAGGGTGTGTGCTGCAGGTGCACCTCCAAGGTGGTGTTTGCAGTGCTGTCAGGACACAGCCACAGAGCTGCAGAGGACTGGCTTCCAAGGTTCCGGGAGGTGGACAGCACAGTGGAAACAGCTTCCTATTGGACGTGTCTAAGAAGGGGAGGAGCGGCAGAGTAGCCGGCCCCAGAGAGATGGAAGGTGCACTAGTGGCTACATGCAGACGTCAAGTGTGGTGGGCCTGCTGCTCAAATGGCTTTCCTGGACCATTGTCTGTGGCCTGGCCACGTTGCCATGTAAATAGAATGGACACGTCCTGAGGCTCCACCACCAGAGGGCAAGACCCAAATTGCCACCCTTAGTTCCGTGAGGGTGTGGTGTAGACCCTGTCCCTGGGAAGTTCACTCTCTGCTCACCTGGGACTTTGTGACTAACCCAGTGCAGCTGGCTCCACTCTGCTTGCCCTGCATCATCAACAGCTGCCTGCGCCATTTCCTCCCTGATTGTTTTCCAGTTTCTGTGAGACCTTCCAGTGAATTATATCACCGTCAGCAAAGAAAAGAATCAGAGAAAGCAGTGTGCACCCGTCAGGGTCACAAACAGCCACAGCCCCGAACCAGAGACCCGATGTGAGAGATCTGACGTGGGACTGAAGCCCCACGAAGCACAGCGAGCAGCCTTCTCCCCGGCTTGTGGAGGACCATGGTGAGATACCATAACTGGCAGGATGAAGCCAGCATCCTAACACTGACCTGAAGCCACAGGGGGCCTGTGAGCACGCTGCAGAAGCTGTCCTGATGGAGAGATTGTTGCCAACCTGGATCATGAAACCTGTTAACTTCTCTAACCCAATAATCATGAGTACGGTTCTGTGTGGTCTGTAGAGCTATTGCAATGGATTTTGGACCCATGAGAGCAGTAGGATTGGTGTTGGAAATTAGAAATAGTGTGGAAATAGAGAGAGGGAGTGTGGAAGACATGTCTGACTTCATGGGGATTGATTCTGTATTGTGGGCGCTGTTTGTGTCTCTTGTGCCCTTAGTAGAAGTCAGGCTTGGCCATCTCCACACCACTCACTCTCGTTTTACAAAATGACACAAACTTTGCTTTCAGGAAATGAGGACTCGAAGTGCCTCCTGATGAAATTCGAAGAGTATAATCTGCAGCACAGACCACACTTTACTATCAAGAAAACAAAGATGGAACATTATGATAAACAGAGAAAAGACTGATTTTGTCAAAGATTTCGTTTTACTGGGATCTACAATCTGCCCATGGAAAGCAAAAGGTATGTAAAGCAATATAAAATTTAAAAAAAGGAAAGCAAAGGCGTATTGCATCGTCTGTAGCAGGTTTCACAGCTAACCCGAAAGCTTCCTGCTCTGGGGGTTTGGATTCACAAACAGCACCTCTGGAGAATGATGGGTGGTCCTCTTGAAGTTTACAGCCTCAGACAGGGAAGGCGTCTCTGTAGCCACCAGTACCTGAGGACAGAGCCTGCAAGAAAGCCCACGTACTCTACCTGCATCTGGGAAGCCAGCTGGCCCCCGAAGGGAACAGGTTGTGTGTGTGGGTGCAAAGCTCATCTCTGCAGTTGGGAATAGACGTGCTCTGCAGCGAAAGTCTGGAAAAGGGACATCCGTTTTCCTGGGCCCATGGAGTGAACCAGATGTGAGACCTTGACCATTTGGTGCACAGGTCCACTGTCAGAGCACTATGGTGACGGGGTGTTGACAGAGGGACTATCTTGTCCACCTGCAGGGGATGGACAGTTACCCAGAGCCCAGGTGTCCCCACTTTCAATTCACTCCAGCTGATCTATAGCACACCTCTTCTAAGACCATGTCACCCCTCAGGGTCAGATTACCTGATACACAGTCTACTCACTCCAACCTACCCCAGCCTGAATCCACCCAGCCCAATCCACTCTATCCCAGCCCAAGCCAGCTCAACTCAACCCAGTCCAACCCACCTCACCCGACTGTCATCGAGTCAGCCTGCTGGCTTCCGAGGTCATACATCCTTACAAGAGGACACTGTCTTTTCCCCCCCCCCAGAACACCTGGTGGGTTTGATCCACTGGCCTCCTCCCTGCACAGGGCACCACCAGAGCTCCTGAAGCGAGGATTGCACCGGGGCCTTCCCACCAACCTGCAGACACAATCTTACCCGCCCCGTGCCACAGCAGAGAGGCAGACGCCTGTGTGAAATTGGTAAGTCAACACATTCAAGCCTGGGAGTACCTGCCCAGTGAAGCCAGTGTGTTCAGGATTCCCAGTCATCTCCCTGTGAGTGGCAGTGCACCAGACCACAGAAACCTGCCCCTCTGCCGCTGCCCTTCTGAGCAAGTGGACAGCAAGGAGTCCTGCCTGGAGCTTGTCCGTCTGTGACGGCCTTCACCACCAGGCGTGCGGACTGCGGCACCAGCCCACCACCCTGTCGCCCCAGCCCAGAGCTTTTTCTTGTCGGTTTTCAACAAAGGAGCCCCCCACGAGGCCAGCCGCCTGTGCTGTGAGGAGGAGGGGAAGCAGCGGGGGCGGGGAGCGTGGGGCTGCGCCATCTGCTCCCGACGTTTGTCAGCGCCTCTGGACCCGCTCGGGCCTGCTCGCTCGCACGCTGCTTTGGTTCCGTGGGGGGAATGCTGCTGTGCGTGCTGAATTTTATGTCTGGGGATCAGACATCACCCACATCTTGACAAGCAGCAGGTCATGGAGTCACTTGAAGCTCCACGGTGAGGATTTCAGGACCCAGGAGTTTAACCAGGCTCCTCATCCAATGGTGGGCTGCCGATGGAAGTAGGGCCTGATGCAGCATTTCCAGGGGCCCTCACTGTGCTGCTCCTGGGGGACTGACCAGAGGCCCCCTACGCAAGAGGCCAGGGCGTCTTCACAGTGCTTCCTGCGTCACTGTCTGAAGACCCACCATTGTTCTGGGCTCCGACCTGTCATGACACAAGCAAAGTAAACAGAATTCTTCTTCCACTGTTGCTGCCGTAACAGTCCCTACTCGTGGGAAGATGGGTTCTTACAACACTGGAGGCCAGAGCTGTAAGATGGGCAGCGCGCAAACCTGTGCTCCGTCCCAAGACTCCAGGGGACTTCAGTGTCTGTGCCCCCTCCAGCTCGAGCCATGCAGCGGTTAGAGGGCCGGCAGTGGTTAGAGCGCCAGCAGACAGTGAGAGGGTGTGAATCCACCAGTGGCTCTGGGGACAGCTGGACAGTCTACTTTCCTAACGATCACAGAGCGGGGAACCTGTGGACAGTCCCACCTGGGCACTGTGAGATGGGTGCAGGGAGCCTGTGAGCACTCCTACCCGGGCACCATGGCTGGACGTGGGCAGTTGTGCCCGGGCACCATGAGCTGGAATTGACCAGGCAACAATGGATTTGATTTTCTGGTCCTCTTCTTGTTTTGTTAGGATAAAAGCTGCTGCTGCTGTATCAGTTCTGGTTCCTGACCACCCTCCATCTGGTCTCCGAGCTGCGGATCTTTGTGGGAGAAGGTCTTCACCCCACGGAGCAGCTTATGGATTTGAACCACCAACCTTTGTTTAGCAGTTCAGCATATAACTCACAAGGCCTCCAGGGCTCCTTTTTGGTTGGAGGCAGCCTGCATTCCTTGTGTCCCTTCCTTTGGGTTTGAAGCACGTTATTCTAACCTCTGGCTCGGCCATCACTTCTCTTCCCCATCTGACCCCTGTCCCACCCTCCCTGCTGAGGTAACTGATAACCCGGGGCCACCCAGCTAGCGCAGGACAGGCTTCTCATCTCCAGAGCCTTCGGTCCCTGTAAAAGCTCACTCCTGTGAAGGGTGCAGCCTCACCGTTCAGGCCCTCATTCTCCCAACTGCAGGATGGAGCCGCAGCCAGTCTGCCAGACCCTGACAACACATCTCTCACTTCTTCCAAACTCAAGTCTAGTCTTTACTGAGACATGAATTTGAACTCCTTGGGAATGCTTGCTGCGGGGTGGGGGGTGCAGTTCTAGGCCGCTGTTCCTGACACCGCCGATCTTCATGGTTCTCACTCTGTAGATCAGGACCAATCTAGAAATGGTGCCCATTGCTGAGAATGTCACCGAAGCTGAGAGAATAGCTACAGGTCCCTGGGCTCACTGGGCCTGTGTGGGTGGGTGGACTTGAGCCCAAGCTCCTCACCTCCGCCAGCGTCCACACCAGCAGTGGCCCACGTGGCACCTGCAGTTCCAGCTGTCTGTGCCACCTCCGAGCCAGCGGGAGATCTGGCTGTTTTCCTTTCCCAGGGCACACTCACCCTGCAGAGCGGCCCCGGGGCCTCTGCGGAGGAGCCAGCTGGGTGCTCACGGCCACACTGCAGTGTTTGTCCAAAGGGGCATCAGGTCAACAGCCTGAGTTTGGGAAACTGGGTGAGTCTTGAATCCCCAGGATCATGGCTAGAACTGGGATTCTGCTTCAACTGAGCAACTGTTGGAGGCTGGTGGCTGCTCTGACACACACTGGACCCGAGTGAGGGTGCCCGCGGCCAGACTTCATCCCAGTGAAGGTGCCCATAGCCCGTGCCAGCATCCCCGATCCCTGGTGGTGAAGATGCCCATGGCCTATGTCAGCTTTCCCCAAACCCTGGTGGTGAAGGTGCCCATGGCCTGTGCCAGCATCCCCGATCCCTGGTGGTGAAGGTGCCCATGGCCCGTGCCAGCCTCCCCCACCCCCCAGTGAAGGTGCCCATGGCCCGTGCCAGCATCCCCGATCCCTGGTGAAGGTGCCAGTGGCCTGTACCAGTCTCCCCCACTCCCTGGTGAAGGCACCCATGACCCCAGTCCCTGTCCAGGCCGCCCTTCTGGTCTAACCCCTTTAGGAGCCTCATAGTTTCCTATCATGAAAACCAGCGAAGACCCTGTGCTTCTCTGGCTGCCGGTGTCAACTTCTCCTGGGCCATATCTGTGACTGTCCCCACAGCCTCCTCTGGAATTGGATCTTCACTGGTGGCCTGGAGACCATGGTGATGGCCGTGGTGGGTCATGGGCAGCTGCCTTGATGACATCACTGAGCCCAACTTCTTCAAGGGAGGAAGGGACCCCTTCCTCTGTCAGGAGGGATCAGTGGGGATTTGGGGTGCAAATGTATTAGTTTGATCTGTCTGTCTATATACCAGTTGGACAATGAATAAGGAAAACCAAAGAAGAGCTGATGTGTGTGAGTTGTGGCATTGCTGACGAGCACGGAGTCCCCCACGGAGTGCCAAGACAACAGTCGGTCTGGACTGAAAGGCAAGCAGGTCCTTAAAGGCAACGACGGTGAGCATGCGTGGAAATGAAGAGTCTGAACCCGGGGAGGACCAGGTGCAGGGGAAGCGGAATCGGCTGTGCAGCAGTGCGGGGTCTGTGCCTGCTGGGGAAGCACCCTGGGGGCTCCAGCCATGACCTGCCCATGGGCCCCCAGGACATAAATCACTGTGGGAGCAGGCTGGCTCTTTCTCCTAACCGGGGGCTCCAGCGGTGACCTGCCCATGCCCCCCCGCCCCGGGATGTAAATCATTGCGGGAGCAGACTGCATCTTTCTCCTTGGGCACCTGATGTGTCCAAGCCACAAACCTTTGGGTTAGCTCAATCCCGGTGCCCCCAGGGCCCTGCTGGGGTGCAGGGGCTGGGAAACGCTTCCCCTCCTGGCATCTGGCTGCCTCTGGGCCTCGGGGAGCACAGCCCAGACCTGACCCCGGCCTCACCAGCTCAGGCCTTTGTTTCAGGTACTTTGGGCACCTCCCGTCCAACCTCAGTGGCTAACCATCGACTGTTTGGACCACTCCTTGGCAAGTCTGGTCTATCTGAGAAGCTCTGGATGGAGAGGGGTCAGGTCAAACCCAGGCCTCCATGGGCTCTGGTCCCTTGTCCCCAGGGCTAGGACACTAGGCTGTCCTGCCTGGTCCCTGCAGCCAGTCCGCCACCTGGTGGCGCCGCTTGGCAATGGCATGGCCGCACTGGATGCCTTGCTGCTCATGGAGCCCAGTATCCGTCCTGTCCAGGTCACCTCGTGTCCCTCTCCAGCTACTCCCGTTGGCATCAGGGCATGGACTCCAGCAAAAATGCAGGTTCCGGGCCCAGCTGTCCTGGGGGACTTATCTTCATCTGTCCCCTCCCCACTTGGGCCCTGGGGCCATCTGTGGTTGCAGGCAGGCACGGGGTGGGGTCCGTGGGTGTGGGCAGGCTCAGGGCGGGGTGGGGTGGGTGCAGGTGGGTGCAGGGTGAGGGTGGAGTCCGTGTGTGCGGGTGAGCACAGGGCAGGCTAGGATCTGTGGGTGTGGGTGGGCACAGGGTGGGGTGGAAGGTGGGGTCTGTGGTGCAGGTGGGCACAAGGTGGGGTGAGGGTTGGGGCGTGGGTGCTGGTGTACTCAGGCTGGGGGAGATGTCTGCAGGCGTGGTACATGGAGGAGTGTGGGTACAGGCTGGGATGTGGAGGTGGCTGCCCTAGCCCCACTTGGATGAAATCTAGACATGGCTCTGGGGGTGTGAGGATTGACCTGTCCTCAGATATTGATCTGCTTTGGGGGACAGAGGGAGGATGAGGAGGGACAGGGTCCAGGCTGGCCACCTGGCCAACAATGAGGGCTCAGGGTTGAAGGAGTAAGTGGAGCTGGGCCTAGGGGTTGGGGTCAAGGACTGGGGATAAGGCTTGGGAAGTAGGGACTCTGGAAAGGATTTGGAGGGACAGGGTGGGGCAGGGACAGGACTAGGGGGTGGGGTGGGGCAGGAAGTAGGACTATGGTAGGTCCTTGGGCTCTGACACTGATGCCCAGCAGGAGGCTTTTGGTGCCTTCACACCAGCGGACCTCAGGGTCCCCTCTCCAAGGACAGTGGAGAGGCCGTGCTTGGGTGTGAGAAGTGGACAGAGCTCTTGGTATCCACCTTTGTCTGACCTAAGGGTGCCATCTTCCTGAATCTGAACCCTGTCTGCAGGATGCTCTGCCACCCCCATCCTCCCTCCCCCAGCTCCCCATCTTCCCTGCCCCCAGCTCCCCATCCTCCCTGCCCCTGTACCCCATCCTCCCTGCCCCTGCTGCAGGCCTTGGGGCGGGACAACTGTCTTCAGGGCACAGGGCACTGTCTCAGGTGTCTGCTGTCAGGAGTGGCTGAGATTTGTCAAAGTGGGGGCTGGCCCTGCTAGGAAGAGCAGGAGACCCCCTCCTTGGAGATGAGGGCTCTGCAGGCTTGACCTGGAAGTGGGCAGGGACATTGCTGGTGACCACTTCCCTCAGTCTTGGAGTGGCTGTAAGAAGGAGGGCCGTGCAGGACAGGGAAGGTCCAAGAGATGCCTTGAGCTCCTGGGAAGCCCCTGGACCCAGAAGTGTATGGGGGCTCCTGCAGTCCCTGGTCCCTGGGTTAGCGTATTCGTCCATGAATACAGAAGTCGCCTACTGTGTTTTCTTCATTTCCCACAGGAGCATAGTTCAGGACACAGTCAAGAGCAGATCTCCTGCCCAGGACTTGTCTACGGGTGCTGCTTCTCACAACTCTCCCCACTTTCTCTGACTAAAAAGTGTTACAAGGGGTGCGCACCACTCAGAGGAAGTGACTCCTCTAATCTGGGGGTGATTGCTGCCCAGGAGTGACAGACTATGGGCTGTGAGAGCTTCCGGCCAGAAACAGGACAGCGTGGGTGTGGGCCCAGGTAGGACTGAGGCTTGATAGGGTGCTATGAAGCTTGTCTTTCAGTATCACCTTTCCAGTATTATTCAGTGTGGATAACTGACCCATGGGCGTGGGCAGGACTCTGAAAAGGGCGTGTGGGCTTATCCATCAACAAGCTCAACCATCTACAAGATCAACAAGTCTCATCAATAAATTGAAGAGCTCTACCTGCAGAGTCTCCTGCCAGGTATCAGTGTCAGAGCCTGGCTCACGGCCCAAAGACCTTCCTGCCCACCCCGTCCCCTAGTCCTGCCCCTGACCCACCTCGTCCCTCCAAATCCTTTCCAGAGCCATGACTTCTGTCTCTCTGTCTCTGTGTGTGTGTGTGTGTGTGTGTGTGTGTGTGTGTGTCTTTCCCTCCCTCCCTCTCCTCCCTCCCTTCTCCCTCTCCCTCTCCCTCCCTTTCTCTCTTTCTCCTCTCCTCTCTTTTCTTTTCTTTTCTTTTCTTCTTCTTCTTCTTCTTCTTCTTCTTCTTCTTCTTCTTCTTCTTCTTCTTCTTCTTCTTCTTCTTCT
>NW_006400190.1:763804-785043 GCF_000299155.1 Elephantulus edwardii | reverse complement strand
CCTCCTCCTTCTTCTTCTTCTTCTTCTTTTCTCTCTCTCTCTCTCTCTCTCTCTCTCTCAGCTAGGGACTGGCTCTGGAGCATTTGATTGGCTGGAAGCCTCTTGTTGGAGCCAATGAGCATCTAGGGTGCAGGTCTACGTCTTCGAAAATTCATTTGGACCCTTGGGCCTGGTTTTAATTGTCTTTGAAATGGACATTCTCCTAAGTGGTACAGCACTGTTCTGTCCTTTGTATTGAGGTAACTTTGGATTGCCAAAAAAGTGGCAGTGAAGTACTACCCTGGTAAGAACGCAAACGAAGGTGAGAAGTTTAAGCAGATGTCCCAAGCTCACGAAGTGATTTCTTTTTTTTTTTTAAATTTTTTTTTATTTTTTTACGAAGTGATTTCTGATGCAAAGAGAAGAGAATTATATGATGAAGGCGAGCAGGCCATCAAAGAGGGTGGAGCAGGTGGCGGGTTTGGCTCCTGCGTGGACATCTTTGATGTTTTTTGGAGGTGGGGGAAGAATTCAGGGAGAAAAGCAAGGAAAAAAATGTCCATTAGCTTTCGGTGACATTAGAAGATTTCTATAATGATGCAACAAGAAACTAGCTCTGTGGAAGAACGTGGTTTGTGACAAACGTGACGGCTGGGGCGGTGGGACACAGCAGTGGAATGCTGTCCTGCTTGCCGAGGTAGTGAGATGCAAATAAGAACTCATCAGATTGGACCTGGGATGGTTCAGCAAATTCAGTCTGTGCACATGGAGCGCCAGAGCCAGGATCAGCCCTAAAGACAGAGGTAAAAGCTGCAACAGAAGGAAGATAGTTAGGGAAGAAGATTCTAGAAGTTCATGTTGACAAAGCCATGAAAGACGGTCAGAAGATAACATTCCATGGTGAAGGAGGCCAAGAGCCAGGACTGGAGCCAGGAGAAATGACCACAGTTTAGATCAGAAGGAGCCTGCTGTTCTCACACACAGGCCTTTCCCTGTGTGTGGACATATGGCTGGTCGGAGCTCTGTGCCTTCCACAAGCCAGTAGCCATTCTAGACAACCGAACCACAGTCATCACTCTCACCCCGGTCAGACTGTCAAGCATAAGGATATCAAATGGGTAAATGGACGCATGCCAAATGGTCACAAACTATACGAAAAAGGGTGCCCCGTCATCAGCTTTAAGGTTGACTTTCTCCACAATGGCTTTCTCTCTACCCTGAAAAGCTCTCTCTGCTGGAGAAACTCTTATCAGAGAGGAAGGAGGCAGAAGAGACCGATGAAATGGATCAAGAAAAACTGATGGATTTGGATGCAAACCTGGAAGATGCTGCCATTCCCACGAGATGAGGACCACCACCCAGAGATGGGGTTCAGGTCAGACCTCTCAGTGGCACCACTGAGTCCCCTGCTAGCATTTGATGTGCAGTAAGTGCTTAAGGGAAGGACATAATCACCAAACACTCATCACTACTGGCTAACATTCAACTATGTTGTTGTTAAGTGCCTTCGAGTGTCGGGGACTCTATGAACGAAAGACCTGGACACCTGTATAACTTTCGTCCTTTCTTCAGGTTCATAGGTTTTCCAGAGGCAAGCTATTATGGAAGTGGATGCCACTCCTGCTTCCAACTATAGTAGTGTTTTATCCTTCAATGAATAAACTCCTGTATGTATGATGGTTTCAGTGTGTGAGACGAAATTGAATATCTGTAAAAACTGCTTTTGGTTTAAAAGGAAAAGTTCTCGCCCCGTGTTTGTTAGGCCACATACTGTATTGTTTTCGGCTGTGCACAGGAAAGAGCTTAGACTGAAATGCACAGTGTACGTATGACTTCAGTGCATGACCCTTAACTCGGCAATGAAAACGCTGCATGTGGAAACTGGCAGCTAGAAGAAAATCTGCTTGTAGAGAAGTGTGGGTTTGTGTAGTTCCTAGTAGTCTGTGGATTCACTGTGACCTGGCCTTGCTCTCACTGCCTCAGCTGTTAAAGACGGCGCAGTGTGTATACAGTTTACCCTTGGGCATCAGTGATAACAGCAGCACCTTGCCAAAGAGGGGCTCCATCACCGTATTCCGCTGCCCGAGATCGTGCACTTTCAGAATTACCTTCCCTTCAACTGTGCTGTCTTTTTATCTTAACCCTTCTCTTTGGATCATGATGATTCCCACAGTAGGGACTTTAGGAGTTGGGTTAAGTCAGAAGTGAAGAGACCTTTACATGGAGAAAGAATTTGCATGTAAGAGCTAGGAAGGGTCCTCTAGGTGTGTTAAAAGCTTGTGTAGTATCAATTAACTGATACTCCAAAGTAACTTTAATGATGGTAGTAGAGCAAATTATGGTAAATAACTTTTAATTGTATGTTTAAAAGTCACCCACCACATGTTCCCATGCTTAAATCTGCATATCAGAATTTAGGCAATTCTTGAAATGTACTAATTTTTCCTTAATATATTGATTGTTGTGGATTGCCTTCGAGTTGAGCATGACTCACAGCAATTCTATGAACAAAAGGCCTGAAGCCCCTCTACAACTACTGACATTTATAAAAGTTCATAGAATTTCCAGAGGCAAGTTGTTTAGGAAGTGGATGCCACTTCTGCTTCTGGGGGTGGGGGGGAAATAGTATACGATCACACTGGTGGTAAAGGAGGAAATTCATGGTGTACTGAAGGCAGAACACTAGACCCTGGGATGCAACTGAGATGTCTCCACAAAAACATGCAACTCTAGCACAAACAGTGCTCCCTAGTCTGTGCCAAGAAATCTGGAAGATAGCCACCTGGCCAACTGATTGGAAGTGATCCATATTACCCCATACCCCAAAAAAGGTGATTAAACAAAGTGTGGAAAGTGTCAAACAATAGCATTAACTTCATGTGGAAGTAAAATCCTGCTGAATTTTTAAAAAATGACTAGAACAGTACATCTACAGAGAACTGCCAGAAATTCAAACTGGATTCAGAAAAGGCTGTGGAACTAGGGATATCATTGCTAATGTTAGATGGAGCTTGGCTGAAAGCAGAGAGTGCCATATGCTAGTGTTTTACGGCCTATGGAAAGGCTTTTGAATGTGTGAACCATAGCAAATTATGGCTAACACTGAGAGGAAGAGGAAACCAAAAATCCTTGCCTAGACCAGGGAGCTGTTGTCCAAACAGTACAAGAGAATACCGTATGATTGACAGTTAGGGAAGGTGAGTGTCAGGTCTTTATCCTTTCTCTATATATATTCAATCTATTATTGTTGGTTGTCTTAGAGTTGAACACGACTCATAGCGGCCTCATAAACAAAAGTTCTGAGGCCCCTCTACAACCATCAACATTTATCAAAGTTCATGGAGTTCTGGAGGCATGTTATTTAGGAAGTTGATGCCACTCCTGCTTCCAACAATCTGTATGCTAAGCAAATCATTCAGGAAGCTGGACTCTATGAAGAAGAATGTGACATCAGGATTGGAGGAAGATTTAACAACCTGCTTTATGCAGACGACACAACCTTATTTGCTGAGAGTGAAGAGGCTTTGAAATACTTGCAGAAAACCAGACTGCGGCTTTAAATATGGATTATGTATCACTGAACCAGTAGACAGCATCGTGATAGAGAAAAGATTGACGTTGTCAACAATTTCATTTTATATGGATCCACAATCAATGCCCATGGTAACAGCAGTCAAGAAATCAAAAGATGTGTTACGTTGGAGAAATCTGCAGCCAAGGACCTCTGCAAAGTGTTGAAGAGCAAGGTGTTAAAGGCTAAGGTGTGCCTGACACAGACTGTGATCTTTTCAGTTACTTCCTATGCATATAAAAGTTGGACAGTGACTAAGGATGACAGTAGAGTTGATGCATTTTTCTCGTGTTGGCTAAGAATACGGAACATTCCATGGGCTGACAAAAGAGTGAGCAAGTGAGTCTTGGAGGGACTGCGGCCAGAGGGCTCCTTACAGGAGAGGGTAGTCGAACTTTATCTCACTCACTTTGGACGCGTCAGGAGGGGCTAGTCCTTGGGAACAGTGAAGGGTCAGAGGACAAATCTCCGTGAGATGGACCAGCACAGCAACTGTAACAGAAGGACAAGTGGATCGGAGCTGGTGGAGATGGCACGAGGGAGGCCCGTCTGTGTTTTGCAGGGTCACTGTGACTGGTAGTCAACTTGACAGCACCAAACAACAAAGTAGAAACATTTCACACTGAGGGATGAGAATGTGTGACAAAACCCAAAAAAACCACCAATTGTCTTCAAATCGGTTCAGACTCACTGTCACCCTAAAGGACAGAGAACTGCCCCATTGGGTTTCCAGGGCTGCAAAGACTTCTGGAAGCAGAGCCTTGCTTTCTTCTCACAGAGCAGTGAGTGGGCTCGAACCACCAATGTGTCAGTTAGTGGTCAAGTGCAGTAACCACTGCACCATCAGGGCTCCAGGTGTCCACAAAACTCCAATTGTTTCTAAACATTTTCCTGAAGTTGATTAATAGTTTCTGTTGGGTCCCACTTAAATTTTCAGCCAGAATTTTCTAGAACTTGGTGAGTTGGTTATAAAATTTATATGGACACACAAAGGGCCAGGGAAGATGCTCTAAGAAGAGCAAAGCAGGGCACTGTGCCTGTGAAGCCCCCCTGAGGGCAGTCCAGACGACGTGGTGGGACACAGGGGCCAACGAGCAAGCCAGGGACAGACCCCACCCCCACCCCCAGGAGCACGCTTTATCCTGATGAGGCTCCTAGGAGATGCAGGGAATGATGGTGTGAGGCACAGGGGTCCCCACGAACGGGAAAAGAGAAGCGTAATGTACCCCTCAGCCACGCGCTTCAAACCCAAGCCCGGGTATCACACAGCAGCCGGTTCCAGGTGATTACACACCTGTTCTGCTTTTGCTGCATGGCCACAAGCTCTTTGATACTCTTTCTGTCTTCTTGGTAGGTGCTGTCAAGTCAACTCCGCCTATTCACGACCCTAAGAACAAAGACGCTGGACCTGGCCCAGCCGGTGCCATCCTCACAGTGTGTCAAACTCCTGAGCCCGTGTTACACTCGTTGCACTGATCCACCACGTTCAGTCCTCTCTTCTGCCGGCCTTCCACCTTTCCCAGCTGCATGTCTTTTTCCAAGGACTTGTCCCCTCTAGCAACATGCTCGAAGTATGTGAGCTGAAGTTCCCATCTGTGCCTCCAAGGTTGCATTTTCTTCAAAACATATTTGTTCTCTTGGCAGTCCATGAGATACTCAGTGTTCTTCTCCAACACTACGACTCAAAGGCATTGGTTCTTCTGTCACCCTCATTCATTGTCCAGCTTTCTTGTACTGGGTTCCCAGAGAAGCAAAACGACTGACTCATGTATTTGTTTCAAGGAAATGGCTCATCCTGGTTATTGCTGACACATGCAGTCATGTTGGCTCTGTCCATAGTGACCCTATGACCAACAGAACCAGCCCCGGCTGGTCCTGCTCCACGCCCGCAATCTCGGCTGTGTTAAGCCCATTGTTGCATTCAGTGTGTGCCGGTGAAGCTCCTCGAGCCTCTTCCGAGCAGGAGGTCCTCCAGGGACTGGCCCTGACGACACTCCAAAATATGTGGGATGAAGTCTCATCCCTGTTCCTAAGAAGCCCTCCAGCTACATTCTCCACAATACATTTGCTCGCTTTTTCTGTGACCCATGGTACTTACGTGCGATATTCTTACCACATGTAAAGGCATCAATTCTTCTCCAGTCGTCTTTGCTCCTTGTCTGACTTTCCTAAGACCATAAAGCACCTAGAAGACCATGGCTTGAGTCAGTCATATCTTGCTTCTTAGAGTGACATCCTTGCTCTCAGCACTTTAATGAGCTCTCTGGCAGTAGATTGCTCCAATGCAATAGATCGCTTGATTTCCTGACTGCTGTTTGCTGGGTGTTCACTGTGGACAAATGGACAACTTCAGGCTTTTCTCTGTCTAGTACAATGCTGAGCTCTGGTGGTGCAGTGCACAGGGAACTGATTTGCGCATACACAGGAGGCACCTGCCGCCCAGTTTGAATCCAACGGTGTGTCTGTGGAAGAAAGATGGGCAATCTCCCCTATAATTTGCAACCCCTCAAAACTTGCTAGAGGGTCGCCTGTGAGTCAAGCCCACAGCAGTGAGGTGGTGTTTGAGTTGTTTTGTTTTGTTTTTTAAGTATGATATTGTTTATTGGTCCAGTTTGAGGATTTTGGTTTTCCGTGTGTTGAGGATCAATCAGTGCAGAAGGTTTATTCTTCGGTCTCCAGGGCTTCCAGAACCCTTCACTGTCATCTGTATGGTGAAGACTGGATGAGTTTTCCTCCCATCAAATGTCATGTTTTTTGCAGCTGTGGAGATGGCCAAGACTCAGGTCCGAGGGTCATGTCTCGGGCTGGTTTCTGAGGCCGGTGGATCCAAGATCAGCAATCTTGGTAGTCCTCTGGTTCAAGTGCGAAGAAGCAGAGGTCAGGATCCAGACTGAGCAGGGGCCAAGAGAACATTTCTAGAGGATCCTACGGGTTTTTGTTTTTATTTTATTGTATTTTGTCACGCACTTTGCTCCACCCCTGCCCCACCCCGCCCTGCCCCGCCAACCCCGCCCCATCACACCCCAACCTGCCCACCCCGCCCACCCCCACCACACACTACCCCCCACCCCGCCCACCCATACCCCACCCTGTCCTGCCCCACACCACCCCGCCCGACCCATCTATGTGTGATGTAGGTCACACCCCTGATGGGCCTCCCTCTTTCTAAACACTGCTTGTGATAGACCTCACCACGGAGGGGGTCAGTTAAATCAGATTTCATCAAGGGGATGATCATATCGTATTCTATCAGATCTTATCAATGGATAAGGTCAGCCTCAGTCCCTTGGGTTTAAGGCTGGATCTGCCTGGGGGTCAGCCTTTTCGACAGCACCTATGGATGCCAGGTGACATGTTCCAACGAACAGATGCAGCTGAGCACGCTTCCTGGGCAGGCTTCCCAGGTGAGCTTAGGTGAGTTTACTGGGCGTGCTTGCCGGGTGGGCTTCGTGGGCGAGCTTACTGGGGTATGCCAGGAAGTTTGGAAGTTAGCTGGCTGGCTGTTCGTTCCCATTCCCAGGAAAGGTGATCCAAGGGAATGTGGAAACTATCAAACAATATCATTAATATCGCATGCAAGCAAAATACTGCTGAAGATCATCCCAAACCGGCTAGAATAGAGTCTAGACAGGGAACTGCTGAAGTTAAAGCTGCATTTAGGAGAGGCGGTTCTCTGGTTCCTAGAGTCACTGAGTTGTACTCCACTTGATGACACCTAACAATGATTGAAGGAATAATCCTACGACATCAGATACTGTCAGAGGAATGGCACATCATAACTGCCATGCCAGAGAGCATGACAGCCGTGTTGATGCCCAATGTGACTGTCACCTCTCCCTGTAAGGAGAAGGCTTCTCACACTGAGTGGCAAGACTTGAGAGAGACTGGGGCAAGATCCTGTTGAAAGTGACACCCAGGGGGGTGAGACCCTGGTGATGGTGGTGGAGACGGTGGCACTGCTGTGCAGAAATTCTGGCAGGGAGTGACGTGAGGCTTCTTGCGTCTGTGCAGGCCATGGTTACAGGTTCCTGCTATCCTTGCCAGTGCTTGAAGGACAAGCTGACTCCTAACTGCTCTGAGGCAAACCTTGCTGGCGATATGGATTTGGTGCTGAACTAGAACCAGAGCCTGGACTGACCGAGGAATCGTGCCTTGGAACTTGGGCTCAAACCTGGACTTAGGTTGGGTGATAGTCTTTGCCTCCTCCACTCTCCAGCTTCCTTCCCTAATAAACCCCATGGCTGTAAGTCTGTGAGTCAGCAGTGAATAAATGAACGAACCTTTTGCTGCTGGTGAGGATCTGGAGGTGCCATGGGGCTGGGCTGCAGCTTCCTCTGCATTCTGCTCAGGGGTGGTGAGGGGCTGTGTTGTGCTCACTCCCTCTGCTGCCCTTTCAGAGAGAGCTCACGGCCCTGTGACCCCATGGCCTGTTTTCTGCCTCCTAGGCAATGATAGTACCCACATATGACCTCAGTCTCCCCTGTGCTTCTCATGCCGGTTCATCCTTCTCCCCTTTCCTGTCTCCGGAGCAGATACTGCCCTTGGATCTGTGGCTGGCTGTCCCGGCGGGCGTTGCTGGACACCTTCTAGGCCTGCATCTCATTTGGCTGAATGTTCAGTCGCACAAGTTGGTGGGGTTCCAGGCTCAGTGACTCAAGGCTGTAATGTGGGGCTTCGCCGGTCTCCCACTCCCGCAGGGCTCCACTTCTTGGTTTCCCTGCTCTTTCATGGGCCTAGGCTCAAGGACACACTTCGATTCTAAGAGGGAATGTTCCCAGTGTTCTCTGAAGAACAATCACCAATTTGTTGCTGTTGAGTCAGAACACTCCAGCAGGTTTCCGTGGCTGTAAATTGTGCAGATTTCCCCATCCTTCTCCTAAGGACCTGCTGGTGGATTTGAACCATCAGAGAGGAGCAACCTGTGGGTTAACAGGACAACTCTGCACATTAGAGGAAGCTCTGAGAAACACAGGTGTCCACACAATTCCAGGAAAAAGCCGAGTGTGTTGACGTCTTCTGTGGCCATTTACAGGTTCTGGGAAGCATCGGGGGAGGCCCAGGCGGCCTGCTGTAACATGTGGGTGTCAAGACCCCTCCCTGTGCCCCTCTCATCTCCCACTTGCTTTGTGGGGAGGCTGTCCCCAGGCTCAAGGTTGGGATCCTCTCCAGCTCCCCCTTGGCCCACAGCATCCCACCCGTCCACTTGCGTCCACTCTCATCCAGTCCATCAGGGATCTCGGAGCTGGCCCTTAACAAACAAAGCCTCGTTGCTGCAATCTCTGCAATTCGCCTCTGGGCACGTGGCTACTGAGAACACACTCCTCTACTTAGAGATTGTTCTTGGCTGTGGAATCTTTACCCAGAAGAAAAGGGCGTGACTTGTCTGCAGGCTCCTGTGGGCTCCACTCTCTGGGAAGGAAGAAAATGGACAGAGGTGGCAGCTGTCTCAAAATACTGTTGTGTCCCTTTTCTTGTCTGAAAAGCTGTGGCATCTCCAGCTTCCTCTCTATCCCTATTTTCTGGGTCACCTTCTCCTACCGTGTGTTTTTGGAATTCTGTACCACACCAGGGGCCAACTTGAAATGCCTTGCTCCTCCCTTGGGTGTGAGAAGTCAGGAACACCTGCCAGGGTGGGCAGGTGTGAGGGGGAGGGGGAGGAGCCCCCCTTTAGAGTGGGTGGGATCTTGAGAGGATTCTGGGAAAGTACAAAGCACACAGAGCTCAGAGGGACCCCCTCCCCAAGTTGGAGGACTGATGCCTGGACTCCTTTGAGTCCTAGTGGCGAGGGACTGCTCTGCTAACCTGAAGGCTTGTGGTTCAAACCCACCCAGCTGCTCCGTGGGAGAAGGATGGGCAAACTCCTCTCGGGCATGACTGCCTCTGAAAACCCGCCGAAGGGTCAGCTCTGGGCTGGTTCTGACTCCAGGATGCACAACAACTAGACAGCCGCACCCACGGCCACCAGCCAATTCCAGCCTGCAGCAGGACAGAGTAACGCAGAGAGCCACTGAAGGAGAGGACCCTCCGGGAGATGGGAGGACGCAGCGACCACACCAACGGGCTCAAGCACGTGGTGAGGACCACATGACACCCAGCAGGCCTTCATCTCGTTCTGTTGTCGGCTGACTTGGAGCTCAGTCAAGAGCACCTAACCACAGCGTGACCATCGCAGGGCTACGGCCTGGGCAGAGGAGAGCTGCCCTGCAGGGTTCTGTGTTGTGACCTTCGTGGGAACCGACCCACAGCGGAGCCTCAGGCAGGTTTTCAGAGGCAATAATCACATGGGAGGAGTCAGCCACCCTTCTCACACGGAGAAGCTGGCGGTCAAGCTGTGTGCCTTTGCGACTGCAGCACAGATTCTTACCACGAGGCCACCAGAGCTCGCTGACTATAAGTCTTTACACAGCTATTTTTTTTCCCTCTAAGAAACAGTTGGTGGGTTTGAACCATTAACCTTTTGGTTAACAGACAGGTGCTTGACCACGGCCTGAGGAAGGCCCCAGTGGGGTCTCCGCCTCCGGCCACGAGCAGAGCTGAAGGCATCTTCCAGGATTCAGAAGATGTCCCTCTGAAGCTCACTCACGAACTGGACAATGAGCATTAGCCATCACGGCTTACTCTCCCCTCTGCTGAGACCATCTGGCAGGGCCCTGCCCTCGGGACTCTGGGGTGGCCCAGTCCTCAGTGGTCAGGGCCCTGCCCTCGGGACTCTGGGGTGGCCCAGTCCTCAGTGGTCAGGGCCCTGCCCTCGGGACTCTGGGGTGGCCCAGTCCTCAGTGGTCAGGGCCCTGCCCTCGGGACTCTGGGGTGGCCCAGTCCTCAGTGGTCAGGGCCCTGCCCTCGGGACTCTGGGGTGGCCTTGTGCTCTATGCTCAGGGTGGAGACCTCCTGGCTCTGAGCTGCAGCTCTGCTTTCTTGGTCTTCATTCTCCTAGTCCACTGAGCAGTGAACCTAACTCCCAGGTCTGGCCGGCCCCTTCCTTCCTGTGTGGGAGCCCTAATCCCTCAACTTGGGGTGATGGCTGTTGCTAGGTGCCCTCGAGGTCACTAGAACTCACAGTGACCCTGAGACAATGGGTCAGAACCTTCCCATCCTTCCACACCTTCACAGTCCCGGGCACGCTGAGCCCACGGTGTAGTCATTTTGTCAACCCATCTCATTGAGGGCCTTCCTCTCTTCTGCTGACCCTTGACCCTTCCCAGCACAATGTTTATCTCCATATTCTCGTGGAGAAATCATACACTCGTGGAGAATTCCTCATGACAGCATGCCCAAGGAAATGAGATGAAGCTTCACCATCTCACTTCTATGTAGTTTTCTGGCTGCACTTTCATATGCAGAGGAAGCAATTGAAATGACTGTGGCTTGGATCAGGCACCTTGTGTGGTTACAGGCTGTTGAGACCCCTGCTGCTCTTAGTGACCCTGTGTACACGAGCTCCAAACCCTGCTGCATCCTGAGCCAACAGACCTAATCCCATTGCTCCAGTCACTGAGTCAATCCATCTCATCCTGGGTCTTCCTCTTCTGTGCTGTCACTCCACCCTTCCAAAATATGATGTCCCTCTCCAAGGACTGGTCCTTCTTGACCACGTGACCAAAGTATGTGAGATGGAGCTTCAAAATGCTAGCCTGCAGGGAGCAGCCTGATATTACTCTCCAGGACAGATCTGTTTGTTCTCTTGACAGTCCATGGCAGATTTTAACATTCTCCAGCACCACAACTTAAAGGCATTGATCCTTCTTCTATCATCCTTTGTTATTATTGTCCAGCTCTCTGATGCATAGCAAGTAATTGTGAAGACCACGGCCTGGATCACCTTAGTCTCCAGACTGACACTGTTGCTCTTCAGTGCTCTAGAGAGGTCCCTGACAGCAGACTTTCCCAAAGGAATTCATCTTCTGATTTCCTGACTGCAGGTGCCAAAAATATTGATTGTGGAACCAAGCAAGCTGAAGTTGTTAACAATCACAACAATCTCTTCTCTGTCCATCATGAAGCTGCCAATTGACCCAGTGGTGAAAATCTTCATTTTTTTGATGTTGAGCTTCAAACCATATTGAAGACCACAGTCCTTGACCTCCAGCAAATTCTTCACGTCCTTCTCAGTTTCAGCAAGCAAGGTTGTGTCATCTGCATAATGTAGGGTTGTTGATGAGTCTTCCTCAATCCTATTTCTTCATTCCTCCTCATAAAGTCCAGCCTCCCAAAGTATCTGTTCTGTATATAGATTGGAAAAAGTATGGAGAATGGATGCATTCCTGACACACACCTTTTCTGATTTTGAACTGTGCAGTGTTTCCCTGTTCTGTTCTGACTACCGTTTCATGGTGTAAGTACAGGTTTCACATGAGCACAATTAAATGTTCTGAGGTTCTTATTCTCCTCAAGGTTAGACACAATTTGTTGTGATACACAAAATATGCAAATACCTTTGCTGTCAGTGAAACACAGATAGACATTCCCCTAGCACTCTTTTTTTTTAAATTTTTAATTTTTAGTTTTATTATTTTTTATTATTTTGTGTGCGTGTACCGTCAAATCAGATCTGACTGGTACAGGAGGATATTGCACCTCCTTCTCCGGCAGAGCATCTGGTGGATTCGAACCGTGTTCCTCTGGGATTGCAGTGCAGCTTCTTGCCACTAGGCCACCAGAGCTCCCCCACTCTCTGCTTTTAATCAAGATACATTCAATGTTGGCTTTGATGTGACTAGTGACACGGCCTTTTCTAAACCCACGGCAGTTCTCTGCTGATGTCCCAGTCGTTTCTGGAGCATGTTCAGCAGGGTCTTCCTTGAGTGTGATATTAGTGATATAGTTTGATAATTTCTACACTCTGTTGGGTTACCTTGTTTTAGAATGAGACCTTAGTTTTAAAAATATACTTCCTATTTGTAACTTTAAAAAGATCTTTGACAGCAGATTTCCCAAGACATTTCTCTTTATTTCCTGATTGCTGCTACCATGAGTATTGATTGTGGATCCAAGTAAAATTAAACCATTGACAACTTCAATCTTTTCTCCATCTAGCCTCAGGAATTGGTGGGATACCAATTGACATATTTCAACAAACAGATGCTGCCCTGGATGCACTCACCATGTTGTGCCAAGAAATCTGGAGGACAACTACCTGGCCAACTGACTGGAAGAGATCCATATTTGTTCCCATTCCAAAGAAAGGTGACCGACAGAGTGTAGAAATTATCAAACAATATCATTAATATCACATGCAAGCAAGATTCTGCTGAAAATTATCCAAAAACGACTGGAACAGCACATCTGGAAAAAACTGGCAGACGTACAAATTGGGTTTAGAAGAGGCCGTGGCACTAGTGATATTATAGCTAATGTTAGATGGATCTTGGCTGAAAGCAGACAGTACATGAGCAATGTCTATCTGTATTTTGTTGAACTCTTCAACAACCTGTGTTATGCAGATGACACAACCTTGCTTGCTGAAACTGAGGAGGACCTGAAACACTTGCTGCAGGTCAAGGGCTGCAGCCTTCAATATGGATTGAAGCTCAACATCAAGAAAGCAAAGATTCTCATCACTGGGCCAATTGGCAGCATTATGATAGATGAAGAGATTGAGCTTGTTAATAGTTTTAGTTTGCTTGATTCCACAGTCAACATTCTTGGTACAAGCAGCCAGGAAATCAAGAGACAAATTGTACTGGGAAAGTCTGCTGTTCAGGGACCTCTCCAGAGTACTGAAGAGCAATTATTTCAGTCTGGAGATTAAGGTGTGCCTAATCCATGCCATAGTCTTTGCAATTACTTGCTATGCTTCATAAAGCTGGACAATGACTAGGGATGCTAGAAAGAGAATTGATACCTTTGAGCTGTGGTGCTGAAGAAGAGTATTGACTATACCATGGACTGCTAGGAGAAGAAACAGGTTCATCCTGGTGACCTAGCGGCAAGAAGCTGTGCTGTAATCCCGAAGGCGCATGGTTCATATCCACCAAGTGCTTCGCTGGAGAAGGAGGGGTAATCTCTTCCCGTGCCAGTCGGATCCGATTCGATGGTACACAAAAGTAAAAGGGAAGGCGAGGGGGCGGGCGGGGAAGACATATCTGTTTGTTCTCTTGGCTGTCCTTGGGGTGTTCAGTGCTCTTCTCCACCACCACAGCTTAAAGGTGTCAAATCTTCTGTCATCTTTATTCAGCTCTCAGATGCATAGCAAGCAATCAGAAAGATTATGGCCTGAATCAGACATACTTTAGTCCTCAAACTGACATAATTCATTACTCCTCAATAATTTGGAGAGGTCCCTAACTGCAGATTTTCCCAGTGCAATGCATCTCCTTATTCCCTGACTGCTGGTACCAAGGATATTAATTGTGGATCCAAGCAAGATAAATCTGTCAACAGTTTCAACCTCCTCTCCATCCATTATGATGCTGCTTATCGGTCCAGTGGTAAGAATCTTTGTCTTCTTGGCATTGTGACACAGTCCATATCAAAGGCTGCAGTCCTTGATCTTCTACAACAAGTGCTTCAGGTCCTCCTCACTTTGAGCCAGCAAGGTTGTGTCATCTGCATAACACAGAATCATGTTCTTGCAGGGTGTTATTTAGCTTCCACATGGGTGGTTTTGAAGCTTTACCTTCACATGGATAAGTTCTAGTTTTATGGCATTGTAGTCTAAGAAGATAATTTGTATTATTTCCATGTTTTCTTAATTTGTTGAGGCTTTATTTGTGCCCTAATATCTGATCATTTCTGGAGACTCTACCATGTGGATTTGAGAAGAAAAGTGAATTGCGTTTTAGTTGGGTGAAGTACCCTGAATACAACCACAAGGCTAAGTTGCTGAATGACGGACAGCTTCCTGGATACAGGGGCTTCGGCTGGCAATTTTCTTTCCATTTTCGGTATATGCCATCCCACTGTCTTCTAGATCACACGGTTTCTGCTGATAAAGCAGGATTTCATCTAATTGTCTCTCCTTTGTAGGTGGCTCTTTGTTTTTTATCTTCAATGTTTGATATTAACTTGATGTCATCGTTGTAATGTATAATTATACTAAATCTCTGGGCCAAGTCCAGGTCTCATGTAGCCAGGCAATGGAAGCATGTAGATTCATTCAAATGACCCTGTAGCAATACTGTAAAGATAAACTGAGATCCTTCCTGTGTGGAAGCAAACTGGGGAGGCTCTTTTCTGAGATTGAGTGGCAAGATCTGTCACTGAGTACCAATCTCCTTTGGTCTGCTATGTTTTCTGTACCACTGGCTTCATGTCTGGGGCTGCTGAAGCCACAGGCCGCACTACTTTATTTAGGTCTCAGTAGTCTACAGTTAACCTCCAGGGGCCAACTGCCTTTTTTTACAGCCCTTACAGGTTTGTTAAGGAGAGAAGTTGTTGACACCAACACCCCAAATTTTGTGCTGTTATTGACTTCTGTCCAGTCGAGCACAACTCATAGCGACTCTATGAACAAAAGACCTAATGTCTTTTCATAACTATCGTCATTTCTCCAAGTTCATAGGGTTTTCATAGGCATGTGGTTTAGGAACTGGATCCCACTCCTGCTTCCAACCCTGTTTAACAACTGGGAACTCCACCAAACACTGTCCACAATGGGAAACCATTCCGGTATTTGATACCCCAATGGCAAAAGGTTCAACATCACAGCAAACCCAGGTAACTTTCTCCAGCCTTCAGCCTGTCTTTAATCAAGGCAATTACCCGCCAGGATCCTATATTACTTCAAATTAACAACCTGAGTGGGCTCAGGCCCTTCGAATGGTTTCCACTTAGCATGTCCAATCAACACTGGCCTTTGGGAAGACTCACACACCCTCAGTTTTACAATATCCTTTAGTGGGAGTGTTCACCGATTGGATAATATCCACACCAATAGTACATCTATGTAAAAGAGACAGCTATTTCATACATTTCTCTTTTCCAATTCTCATCCAGACTTTCACTTTAGTCCTGTCAATTGCATTCTCATATCCTCTTACTATAATTTTAAGTCCCTTCAATATTTTATCAATAGGTTTGAAGATTATAGTACTTTGGGCTCCTGTGTCCAGAAGCCTCAAAAAGGTTTCTTCTCCCTCTTCAGGCCATTTTACCCATATGTGTACACATGGTCCCCTGCTGAGGGTTGGAGCAGAAGAACCTGGCCTTCCCATCAACCCACGTCTCAATCAACTAGTTGAGCTTCTGCTTCAGACGATTCGAGTGGGGCCCCATTATGAATTAGCTCCATATTGGGATGAATATAACGGATTCGTTTAGGCCTTGTTGATGTTGAGGGAACTGAGGGAGCCTCCGTTGTTTCACCCAACCGCCTGTAGTGCTGCCTTAGGACTTTTCTCTAAACTCCATCAATGTTCGATATATTCATCCAATTCCTGAGTAACTGAAAATCTCCACCCTGCTAGGGTAAGTGTTGTCTCCATTGTTCTTATTGTATGTGCCATCGAGTCACCTGCGACCCATGGTGATACTGCACCATAGCTCTGAACCCTTCCCTACTCTGAGCCAATTTCACTGTCTCCTACACACCTACCCCAATTATTCCAGTCATTGTGTCACTCCATCTCATCCTGGGTCTTCCTTTCTTGCACTGTCCCTCCATCCTTCCAAGCATGATGTCCTTCAAGGACTGGTCTTTCCTGGCTACATGCCCAAAATTCATCAGAGAGAGCTTAAAAATCCATACCTCCAAGGAAAAACTTGGCTTCACCCTCTCCAGGACAACCTGTTGGTTCTCTTGGCAGTCCATGGTAGGTTCAATACTCTTCCTCAGCACCATAGCTCAAAGGCATCGATTTCCCCCCCAGTCAACCTTATTCATTGCCCAGCATTCTGATGCACAGCAAGTAATTGTGAAGACCATGGCCTGGATCAGGTGCATCTTATTCTCTAGACTGACACCTTTGTTCTTCAGCACTTTGGCGAGGTCCCTGAAAGCAGACTTTGCCCAATGAAATTCTTTTGATTTCCTACCTGCTGTTGCCAAGCGTGGATCGTGGAACCGAGTAAGCTGAAGTTGTTAACAATTTCAATCTCTTCTCTATCATAGCACTGACAACTGACATAGTAGAGAAAAACTTTTGTTTTCTTGACGTTGAGCTTCAATCCATACTCCAGACTACAGTTCTTGACCCTCTGCAACAAACGCTTCACGTGGTCCTCAGTTTCAGCAAGTGAGATTGTGTCATCTGCATAGCACAGACTGTTGATGAGTCTTCCTCCAATACTGATGCCACCCTCCCCCTTATAATGTCCAGGCTCCCAAATTATGTTTCATAAATAGACTGAAAAGGTACGGAGAAAAGACACATCCCTGATGCACTCCTTTCTTAATTTTGAAACATTCAGTGGTTCCTTGCTCTATTTGTACAACTGTTCCTGGTCTAAGTATAGGTTTTCACATAAGTACATTCAAGTGTTCTGAGATTGCTATTCTTCTCAAGGTAAGCCACAATTTGTTGGGATCCACATAGTCAAATGCCTTTGCACAGTCAATGAAATACAGATAGACATTCCTCTGGTACTCTCTCTTTTCAGCCAAGATCCATCTGACATTGGCTATGATGCCCCTGGTGCCACAACCTCTTCTAAACCCAGTCTGCACTTTTGGTAGTTCTCTGTCAATGTTCCACTTGTTTTTAAATAATCTTTAGCAAGATTTTGCTTGACTATGTGATATTGTTCAATAGTTTCCACATTCTGTCAGATCATCTTTTGCTTTAGTATTTTTTTAATTTTTTTATTGTTATACTAGTTTATGTACAAAATTTTCATACATTGTTTTCCAGAGCAGATTATTTCCATGTCTTTCACACCCCCCCAAAATTGTACAACTCCATGATTAATCTCCCCTCCCACTGAACATCCTCATTCACTTTTTTAAAAAATGGGAATAAATATGGATTTCTTCCTGTCAGTTGGCAAGGCAGTTGTCCTCCAGATTTCTTGGCACAGCCTGGTGAGCATGTACAGGGCTGCAGTGTCCAATTTGCCTACAGATCACTCTGATATTCCTTGTATCCTAAAAAATCCTAAAAAAGGGGGAAGTTATTTCAATAGAGCCGACACAGCCCCTTCAACAGCTGCCTTCTTCTCCAGCAGCAAGGCTGCATGAGGTGTTCGTGCTGGAGGAGCTCCCGTGATTAACACCTCTGCCATGTGTCTGTCAGGGTCGTGTCAGTGGAGGAATGTCCTCTGTACCATAAAGCCATTCCAGCAGGGCTTGTGTATGCAGAATACCAGCTGCTGCCTCCAGAGTGTTTGTTACTTAAACAGGGAGTGGGCCAGTTCCCCTCGGAAGGATAAATAAATTTAATCACATGTCTTATCCTCTGGTTAATCTGATTTGTGACTGTACTTTGCAGTGTCCTTCATGACCGCTGTATAGATGCTTGTGGGTCTAGCATTAGCCCAAACATGCTCCTCCATTCCACGACTGCTTTAGAACCACAGATGCTGCCTCTAAATCCATCACTCTTACAACCCAGTTGGTAATGGGTCCTCAGGAAGCTGCTGGTGATGCTCTATGAACTTATGGACTTCCTCGATGCCACATGCTCTGTTATGATAGTGTCTTGGTCCTGCCCATCTCAACCCAGACTACTGTGCTGGTGACCACAAGACTGCTTCCCTGTGGCTTTTTTCTTTCCTGGTAGACCCTGAGACTAAGGGACATGATTGTCCTTGTAGGACCTCATTCAATTCTGGTATCAGCCATCCTAGTTCTTACATTGTTTTCTCTTTGATGTGCTTCCACTACAGATAGCAGAAGCCAAGGAATTGTAAGTTTGGTCTTTTCTGATCTAAACTCTGTATTTCTGTGTGCATCCAATTAACCAGCTCCTCAGGAGTTAGGTCCACTAACTTTATATTCCATAAGTAACTTTTGGCTTTGGTTAACTGAGTGCACCGGGACCACTGCATTAATACATGGGTGTTCCTCCATAAAGGATTCAGAAGGAAGAAGTGAGTCTGGAGTCGGACTGGGAGTACTCAAATCAACTGTACAAGGCTTACGTGTGAAGCAACAAGCCAGTCTATTTTCACCTGCTGCAGGTGGGCTGAATCTCAAATCAGAAGTCAGCAGCTTTTGCTGCTGCTGCTGTTGTTGTTGTTAGGAGACATCCAGTTAAGTACAACTCGTAGCGACCCTATGAACAACAGCTCTGAACCCTGTCCTATCCTGTGCCATCTTCACACTTCCTGACACACTAGAGCCCATTGTGCCAGTCACCTTGTCAATCCACCTGGTTGAGGATTTTCGTCTCCTTGGCTGACCCTCCTCCCAAGCATCATGTCTCTCTCCAAGGAATAGATCCTCCTAGTAATATGCCCAAAGTATGTGAGGTGAAGCCTCGTCGTTATTGCTGCCTAAGAGCACTCTGGCTGCAACCTCTCCAAGATATGTTTGTTTGTTCTTTTGGCTATCCATGGGATGTTCAGTGCTCTTCTGACACTAACACCACGATTCAAAGGAATCAATTTTTCTTCTGTCATCCTTATTCATTGTCCAGCTTTCAGATGCATAGTAAGTGATTGGAGAGAACATGGCCTGAATCACATGCACCTTAGTCCTCTAACTGACATCTTTACTCCCCAGCAATTTAGAGAGTTCCCTAACTGCAGATTTTCCTAGTGCAATGTGTCTCCTTATTTCCCAACAGCTGGTACCAAGGGTGTTACTTTTGGATCCATCATGATGTTGCCTATCATTCCCGTTGTAAGGGTCTTTGTTTTCCTGACATTGAGATGCAATTCATACTGAAGGCTGCATTCCTTGATCGTCTGCAAAATGTGCTTCAATCTTCCTCACTTTCAGCAAGTGAAGTTGTGTCTTCTGCACGCGAGGCAGGTTACTAATGCGTCTCCCTCTGACCCTGATGTCATACTCCTCTTTGTAGAGTCCAGATTCTTGAATTATTTGTTCAGCATACAGATTGAATAGGTATGGAGAGAGAATACAACCCTGACACACTCCCTTCTCAGTTTTAAATCATGCCATGTTCTTCTGCTCTGTTTGCACAACAGCCTCTTGGTCCAGATATAAGTTCTGCATAAGTACAATTAAGTGCTCTGGGACTCCCATTCTTCTCAATGAAGAAGGAATAGTAGTTGGAAAATATGGGCCTGGTGACATAAATGAGGCTGGAAATAGAATGATCAAATTTTGTATTTACAATGATTTATTCATTGCAAATACCTTTTTAAAAAGACACAAACAACAACTTTACACATGGATCTCACCTGGTGGGCTGCATAGGAATCAGGTTGACTACATTTGTGGAATAAATCATTGGAGAAGCTCAATATTTGCAGTCAAAACTAGACTGGGGTGGACTGTGGGTCAGATCATCAATTACTCATATGAAAGTTCAAATTGAGGCCAAAGAAAATTAAAATAAATCTACAGGAACCAAGACATGATTTTTAATCAATTCCATCTGAATTTCAAGATCATCTTTGGAATAGGCTTTTGCTGTTAGTGGGAGTTTAAACACAAAGATTGTTGAGGATTTGGCACACCTCATGAAGAAGTCTTGGCTGGGCAGTTGGTCGGCTCAGCAGAACACATGAAGCCTCAGCGACCAGAGTTCTGTCTCTGCCTTCTTTTTACTTGCAGGTGGAGTCTTAGGTCAGCTCGCTTTCTGTGATATTCCTGGAATGTCCTCGTTTTTGCCAGTTCCACTAGCTTTCCACTGTTGAGCAGACTGGGACGAGGGGGACGGGTTTATCTGAGAAGCAGAAATTCTAGCAACAATGAGGCTATTTTATTTTTAACTAACACTTATCCCATCCAGGCTTTTCAGTCTCCTTTCTACCTCCATTTCTCCAAAGCCACAAGTTACAGTGTCTGGAACTTTGTAGCAAATCCCACTTCTGACACCAATTGTATTAATAATTCACTCTGCTAAGAATAGTAGAAGAACAGTTAAGTGCAGAGTCCACAGTGTCCCCAAATTATGACCTTGAATCTACCACCGGATTTAAAAGTATCTCAAGACTAGTTTTGAGGCACTGAATGCTAGACCAGATGAGCTGTGGGGTAACATCAAGGATATCATCCAGGAAGAAAGCAAAATGTCATTACAAAGACAGGGATAAAGAAAAGACCAAAATGGATGTTAGAAGACATTCTGAAAATTGCACTACGATATAGGGAGGTCAAAATAAAGGGAAGAAATGCTGAAATAAAAGAGGTGAACCATATTATTTCAAAGGGCAGCTCAAGAAGACAAAGCAAGATTTATAACTAAATGTACACTGAGTTAGTGTTAGAAAATCAATAGGGGATAACTCAGTCAGCATTTTTCAAGCTGAAAGAACTGAAGAATAAATTCAAGCCTCAATCTGCAATACTGAAGATATGGGCAAATCTTGAATGATACAGGAAGCATAGAAAAAGAAGGAATGCATAGATTAATTGTACCAAAAAAAACCTGGTAAACAGAGAAACACGTCAAGAAGTAGATATAATCAAGAACCATTGGTAAAGAAGGAATAAATTCAAGCTGCACTGAAGGCATTGGCAAAACATGAATCTCCAGGAAATGGTGGAATACAGTTCCAGATGCCACCCTGGACATGCTCACTATGCCAATAAATTCGGAAAACAGCTACTGGCCAACTGACTTGAAGAGATCCATATTTGTTCCTATTCTCAAAAAAAGTTTGCCTAAAGAAAACCTGTTGT
>NW_006400190.1:727478-737814 GCF_000299155.1 Elephantulus edwardii | reverse complement strand
GGTCAACACTCTTGGCACCAGTAGCCAGGAAATAAAAAAAAAAAAAGTATTGTGATGGGAAAGCCTGTGGTTAGGGACCATGACAAATAGCAAGTTTAATATTCTGGCAAAGGTATATATATGTCTTAGGAACATGCCTGCAGGGGTAATCGCATTATCTCCTATTTGTGCGAGATGTTGACTGGTAGATCAAACATTCCCAGACATTCACACAAAACAAAGACCTCTTCTGGGATATCTTATATTTTAAAGGACAAGAGGGTATCACATTCCTAAGATTCAGAAACCTTAGGTCACTCCCTATTCATTAGCATACTGCTTCCTGGAGTTGTTTTCTACAGAACAGATGGTCAAGCCAAGATAGGTGGTCCTGCTGTTTTTACAAGGTGTTGCTGCTCCTGCTTTGCAGGTTTGCCAGGCCCTGACATATTTGCTGAAATCGAAGAGGACTAGAAATACTTGCTGCTGAAGATCAAAGACTTCAACTGGATCCCACCTCAACATCAAGCCAACAAATCCTCACCCCCGGACCAACAGGCAACATCACGGCACATGGAGAAAAGACTGAAGTGGTCACAATTTCATTTTACCTGTATCTACAATCAACACCCATGGTAGCAGCAGTCAAGAAATCAAAAGACATGTTGTGTTGGGAAAATCTGCTGTCACAGATCTCTTGAAAGAAGAGCAATAATGTTAGTTTAAGGACTAGGGCACATCTGACCAAAGCCACTGTCTTTTCAATTACTTCCTATTCATGTGGAAGCTGGGAATGAATATGGATGACGAAGAATCAACGCCTTCGGATTGTGGTGCTGGAGAAGAGTATTGAATACCCCACAAACTACCAAAAGAAGGAACAAGTCTGTCTCGAAGGAAGTGAGACCAGTGTGCTCTAGAGGCCAGGGGTGGGGGGGAAACTTCTTTCACATGTTTTGAGCACGTTGTCAAGGAGTCAGTCCTTGGAAGAAGAAACCTTTCTGGGAAAGGTGGAAGGTGAGAGAAAGAGGGAGATCCTCGACAGATGGAGTGACTCAGGGTCTGTAACCATGGGTTTAAGAGGATCAGTGACAGTGAGAGCAGCTCAGGACCAGGGCAAGCTTCATAGGGTCGCTCTGAATTGCAGGTGATTCGATGACACCTATTAACAACAAACTACCTGGGTGTTGATTACGATCCAAGTAAAAGAAAGCTGTTGATCATTGCAATCTTTTTGCCATCTTTCATAATGCTGCGTATTGATCCATCAGTGAGGATTTTTGTTTGCTTGGTTGAAGGCTGTCGTCTTCAATATTCTGCAGCAAGCACTTCAAGTCCTCTTCACCTTCTGCAAATAAGGCTGTGTCATCTGTTTAACACACATTGCTGTGAGTCTCCCTCCAATCCTGATGCCTCAGTATTGTTCACATAACCCAGCCCCTCTAATTACTTGTTTAGCATATAGATTGATTAGGTATGGAGAAAGGATATAACCATGACACACATCTTCCCTGATTTTAAACCATGTGGTGTTCCCTCCTTCTGTTCAAGTAAGTACTTCTTGGTAGGTTTCATATGAGAACAACTAAGTGTTCTGGGATTCCCCATTCTCTTAAATGTTTGTCATAAATTATGATCTATACAATCAAATGCCTTTCCATAGTCCATAAAACGTAAGTAAAATATCTTTCTGAAATTCTCTGCTTTCAGCCAAGGTCCATGCGGCATCAGCAATGCTCTCTCGTTCCATTGTCTCTTCTGAATCCTATTTGAATTTCTAACAATCCCTGTTGCTGTCTTGTTCCAGATGCTTTTGAATAATCTTCAGCAAGATTTTACTTGCATGTGATATTAATAATTTTGTTTGGTAATTTCTGCACTATGTTGGATCACTATTTTTTGAATGTGAACAAATGTGGATCTCTTCCACAATTCAGTTGACCAATAATCTTTAATTAGTGCAAATAATGTGCATGGAATCCCCATCAGGTGGAGCCATGGCCAGTTTTGTCACCTTGCTACACTTAGTGAGTGCTGGAGTGAGGAAGTCCCTGGCCACCTTTAAGAGGGGAATAGAATATGGCCTTTGGACACAGGGCCTGTGCACTGAGAGCCTCCTAGGAGACAGACCACCTGGGACACCAGAGGGCACAGCATAGAGGCAGAAATGATAGAGCAGAGCAGGGCTGAGGGAGAGACGAGTCTGCAGACAAGAGGAACTGCCCTGATTATGAACTGTTCTGAGTTGTTTCTGATGCTAAGCTGTAACCCGTTGTTTCCTAAAAGCCCTGTAACTGAGTGAAGTCTATGAATTCTGTGTGGCCATTGCAACAAATAAACCCAGCAGAGAAAGAGCTTCTGTGAACAGGGAGGATGGCTGGAGTGGGTCGGTGGCAAGCTTGGGGAGGGAACCTACCTCTGCGTTACAGGACTCAGCCCTGGGCTGATGTGGGCTCTTATGTCTTTCTGAAGCTGACCGTGTGAGGCTTTTTCACAGGATGGACACCGTGTTAGCACCCATGTGAGTGCATGGTGGATGTCTTGGCCGTTTGCACCTTGGCTGTTTGTGAAAAGTGTTGTGGTGCACCTTGAGGTCTGGGTTCCTGTGTCCCCCACGCCTTCGGCCTTCACTTCCTCTGCTCTGCTTTTTGGCACATCGGACGTGGTCTCTTCTGGAGGCTGCAGGTCCTCATCTTTATTTAGAAGAATCTCAGTTTCTGCCTTATTTGATTTGGGCTCAGGCAAGAGACTTATATGCAACATGCAGAGAAGAGACAGTCGGGAAGTAGAGCTCATTATGAGGGGGAAATGCTCTTGTGGGGTTGGCATGTGCTGTCCAGGGGTCTCTGACATGGGGTGCCACAGGAAAGGACAGAGACGTCCCCTCAGTCGTCATGAGGAGCAGCCCACCATGTCTTATCTCCTACAGAGCAGAGGGTGGGCTTTACCTGCTGACATGGCCAGCAGCTTGGCACTCTAATCATTGCACCGCTGAGGCTCCTGCAGAGGAAGTGCAGGGGGTGAGACAGGTACTGTGAGGTGTGCAGGTGACACGAAAGGAGACCCTTCCCTTCTGGGAATCAAAGTGAGGCCTCACAGACCCCTGAAGGGATCCCTTCCGTAGGCTGAGAGGTCTTTATGGTCAACTCCTGTGGCAGCTCTCGTGTCTAGTGGCCACTTGCTTTCTCTTTTCATGGTTACTGTGGTCCGAGTGAATGTTTACGAGACAAATTAGATTTCCATCAATCATTTCCATGAGCTGAGCTGCTGGGCTCAGCCCGGCCTTGGTCACACAGCAGTTCCCCACTCCCTCCGTCAGCTTGATGACTATGAATCTGCCTGTCTGTAAATCCATCTCGACGGGTCTATCATCCAGTCACTGACTTTTATCCTCCTTTTGATTAGGAATTCTACAACTCTTCACTGAATTTTTGTCATTTGAAGCCACCAGCTTGTGCTGAAGGGAGGTGGCCTGGTGGGAAGGAGTTGTCCTAATACAAAGAGACGTGGCTGGAGTCCACCAGACGCTCCGAGGTAGGATGGGCAATCTCCTCCTTGACTTAAAGCCTCTGAAAACCTGCTGGAGGCCAGCGAGGGGTCGGCTCAACCTCGCAGATCAGTGAGTTGTGGAGTCTGTGATAGTTACAGCAGCCCCAGAAACATACTCAGAAATCATATCTGACACAAAGCAGCATGCGCGTCCCATGGTTCAGCACACCACACTCACCACACTTGATCGTTTCCTACGTGAGTTATTTACCAGGGAGTTTATATGTGAAAACATGGTCTCCCAAGCTGCAGATCAGGGAAGGCTGATGTAACCACAGGCCACGGGTCAGCCAACGTGGCTTCCACACTAGAAGCAGTCCATCGAGGCACAGTTCTGTCACATGATGACCGGTGTGTGTCCCAGTGACATTCTCCCTGGGTTTCCGGAAGCACCTCTTGTGTTTTGAGGAAGCTCCTCCTCTCAGTTAGGAGTGGAGAACCTCGCCGTGCACATGACCAGGGGCTCCTCGCTGGAACAGCAGCGGCTTTTCTGCTGTTTGACTGAGGCAAGGATTGAGATCAGCAGCTCAGCTCTGTTCCTCTCGTCACAAGATTGCTGCTGTGGCTCCAGCACCACATCCTCCTGGCTCAGGGCTCATTGGAGGGCAGGGTCTCAGCGCACACCTCTTCACTGGGTGGAGGGGCTTCCTACCCTCCCACCTCTGCCATCAGCTTACACCCACGCCCTTGAGGGGTGCAAACAGCTGTCGACTGGAAGGCTGGGGAGCCACCCTGAGGCCCCTCAGAACAAAGGCCTGGTGGGCTCCTTCTTAGAAAGCACAGCCTGTAAGAATCGCACACCCCGGCCAGAGCCCACAGCACACACTCAAGGCAGGGTTCACACCCCACAGCACACACTCAGGGCAGGGCTCACACCCCACACTACACACACAGGCTGGACCTCACACCCCACAGCACACACTCAGAGCAGGGCTCACACCCCACAGCACACATCCCACTCCACAAACCCAGGCCAGGGCTCACACCCATCGCACACACCTGGGCCAGGGTCCACACCTCACAACACACACACAGGCTAGTGCCCACACTCCCAAAGCACATCTATGCTGGGGGCACACCCATACTACACACACAGGCTTTTGTCCACATTCTCCCCACAAGACAGGGCCCAACACCCCCTACAATACATAAGCTTGGACCTACCACCCACACACATACAGTTGGGGGTCTACATATTACACACACACGAAGGCTGGGGCCCACATTTCCCCCCTCCACCATTCAGAAGCCCCACATCCCCATACACATACCTAAGCCAGCACCCAGCAGAACCCAGCACCCCACACACACCTTGGCTGGGGTCTGAGACCCCCACATACACCCAGGCTGGGTCCCCACATTCTCTACCACATGCTAGACAGGACCTAGCACCCCCAACACACCTAGTGTGGGGTACAGCACTTACAATACAGACCCAAGCTGGGGTCACCTCCACCCACACTGAGGCTGGGATCTTGAACACCCACACCCCTAGGCCTTGGGCCCCAACCCCCCCATCCCCCTCCCTAAGAGTCTTCCTACCACAGAGTTCTGGAAGAGCAGGAAGGAGAGGTTTGTGGCCAGGAGGACAGAGTGGGGATCCAAGGTAAAGCAGCACCCTAGGGCCACCTGTGTGCCTGTGCATTTGTGCATGTGTGCATATGTACGCATACACGCCTGCACATACATGTGTATGTGTGCACACAGGTGTGAGTATACATGTGAACAGTAATGGTGGCCCCAGCTCACACAGAGCTGAGTCAGGACATCTGACATGCTTGTCATCGGGTCACTCTGTCCCATGGGAGGAAGTCAGCCCTCTGAAGCCCAGGCAGGAGGAGGTGAGTGGTGCACCTCCGTGGACCCTCCCTAGTTAGGTGACTTCCAGGTGGCCTGCAGGACGGATGCTCAGGGTGAGGACAGCCATGTGAGTGAGCACAGACAGCCCTAGATATTTGGGACAGGTGTCCAGCCCCCAGCCAGGCCCTCAGGCACAGGTGGCCCTTGGCTGCTGGTCTGGGAATGCTGTGTCGGGGGTGGGTTGGGGGGATGGTGAATCCTAGAAGCAGATGTGACGCAGGCTCTGGGCTGGGCCTCCTGTGGACAGTGAGAAAGACCATTCACCTAAGAGACTCTGCCCTCTGCTGGGCACAAGAGGTCTCGGACGGGGCATGAGAATCCTTCCTCCAAGACTGCATCTGAGCAAAATGTTTTGTTAATCACGTCTTCATATTTCGCCCAGATGCTCTCGGGCTTCTGTTGTGACCGTGTGCTTAGGAAGGCTTCGCTCACCCCAGACCCGAATGTCCTCTGCTGGAGCATGATGGAGCCACTCCTGCTTGTGTTTGCTCAAGTGGAATTAATCCAGAGTGAAGTGTGAGGGACCCCCAGAGGACCCAGCATCCTCACTGACAGCTACCCAGCACACCCTGCCCTTGACTAAGCGACAGGGCCCAGCGGGTCCAGTGCCATAGTTCAAGGATGCCCAAATTGCCTGCACCATGAGGGGCCAGCGTGTCTGTATCTCTTCCACACGCTGGCCCCTCTCTCCATCTCTGGTCTGTACCACAGTCTTCCACTCCCTGCCAGACCCTATCATCTTTATGGGATTTCAGTCTCTTTCTTCTGGAACCTTCCTTTTCTGATGAACAGTTGTTGTTGTGCACCATTGAATCAGAACTGATTCACAGCTGATCCTTCAGTGGGGTTCTGAGGCAGTAAAACACACAGGAAGAGACCGCCATCATCAGGGGCAGCTTCTGCTGGGATTCCAGTAAGAGTGGACCAGTGCGTGTTCTGTGCGCACCTGTGTGTTCTATATGTCTTGTGTACACCTTCATGTCCTATGTTCTGTCTCCTGCGCACATGTGTCTCCTGTGTGTCCTCTGTACACCTGTGTGTTCTATAAGTCCTGTGTCTCCTGTGTGCACGTGTGTGTGAACCTGTGTCCTCTGTACACCTGTGTGTTCTATATGTCCTGTGTGCACCTGTGTCCTGTATACACCTGTATGTTCTATATCTTTTGTGCACATGTGTCTCCTGTGTGCACCTGTCTCTGTACTCCTGTGTGCTCTATATGTCCTGTGTCTCCTGTGTGCATCTCTGTACTCCTGTGTGCTCTATATGTCCTGTCTCCTGTGTGCATGTGTGTGTCTCTGTACACCTGTGTTTTATATGTCCTGTGTCCCCTGTGTGCACGTGTGTGCTCCTATGTGTCTCTGTACACTTGTGTGTTCTATATGTCCCGTGTCTCCTGTGTGCACCCTGTGTCCTTCCCCTGGGGCTCCTCTGTGCTCTACAGTTTCCTGGGCCTCTGGCTGCGCTCCCTCTTTGCCTCCCCAGCCCACCAATGGTTATAAGTATCGTGACTCTTCACCTATGAACTGTGTCTTCTAAAAAAGTGTGCTGCAGTTCCAACCCCAAACCTGTGACAGTGACTTTCTTTTGAAACCAGGCCTTTGGGAATGTTACTGGTTATGTGAACCTGGGCTGGCTCTGGAGCAGGGATGGTCCTCATCTCATCTGAGTTGACCTTATTGTTGTTAAGTATCAGTGAATTGACTACAATGCACAGTGACCCTATGAACAATGGTTCTGAACCTTGCCCTGTCCTGTCCTGAGCCAACCTCAGCATCTCTGACACACCTAACTCCATTGCCACAGGCACTGTGTCAATCCATCTCATCAAGGGTCTTCCTCTTCTGCACTGACTCTACCCTTCCAAGCATGATGTCCTTCTCCAAGACTGACCCTGCCTGACAACATGACAAAAATATGTGAGATGGAGCTTCAAAACCCATGCTTCCAAGGAGCAACCTGGTTTTACCCTCTCCAGTACAGACCTGTTTGTTCTTTGGGTGGTTCAATACTCTTCTCCAGCACCACAACTCAAAGATACAATTTTTCTGTCATCTTCAGTAATTTTCCAGATCTCAGATGCATAGCAAGGAACTGAGATGACCATGGCCTCGATCAAATACACCTTAGTCTCTAGACTGATATTTTTGCTCTTTGCACTCTGGAGAGACCCCTGACAGATTTTCCCAAAGGAAATAAATAATCTTCTGATTTCCTGACTGCTGCTGCAGAGTGTTGATTGTGGATCTAAGCATGATGAAATGTTAGGGTTGTTAACTTCAATCTCTACTCCATCTATCATAGTGCTACCAATTATCCCAGTGGTGAGAATCACTGTCTTTTTTATGTAGAGCTTCAATCCAAATTGAAGACTACAGTCCTTCACTTGCAGTAAACACTTCAGGTCCTCCTCAGTTTCTGTAAAGTTATATCATCTGTGTGGTGCAGGTTGTTAGTAAGTCTTCCTCCAAACATGATGCCACACTCCTCCTCATAAAGTCTAGCCTCCCAAATGATCTGTATCCACATACAAATTGAAAAGCTTTGGAGACAGGATGCTTCCCTGATGCACTCCTTTCCTGATTTTGAACCGTGCAGTGTTCCTTTGCCCTGTTCTGAGGACTGCTTCCTGATCTAGGCATAGGTTTCACATGAGCACAATCAAGTGTTCTGGAATTCTCATTCTTCTCAGTGTTAGCCACAATTTGTTGGGATCCACACAAATGCATCATTTGCATAGTCAATGAAACACAGACAGACACCCTTCAGGTACTTTGCTTTCAGCCAAAATCCATCTGACATTGGTGGCAATAACTTTAGTGCCACATCCTCTTCTAAACCCAGCCTGTATTTCTGGTAGTTCTCTGTCGGTGTACTGTTCCAGTCATTTTGGATAATCTTCAGCAAGATTTTGCTTGCATGTGATATTAGTGATGTTGTTGTTGTTGTCATGTGCTGTCAAGTTGCTTTCAACTCATAGGGACCCTATGTGCAATAGTCCTATGGCCTGCTCTATCCTGTGCCAACCTTATTGTCTCTGACACACATACCCTCATAACCCCAGTCAAGGAATCAATCTATGTCAGATGAAGCCTCAGAATTCTTGCCTTCAAAGAGCAGCCTGGTTTCACCCTCTCTAGGATGGGTGTTTGTTCTCCTAGCAGTCCACAGTATATGTTTTCCAGCACCTCAAAGGCATCAATTCCCCTTCTATCATCCTTAAGTCATTGTCCAGCTGACACATACAAGTAACTGTGAAGACCATGGTCTGGATCAGACACATCTTGGTCTACAAACTGACATTGTTGCTCTTCAGTACTTTGGAGAGGTCCCTGACAGCAGACTTTCCCAATGACGTTCATCTTTTGACGGTTCCAAGAGTGTTTATTGTGGAGCCAAGCAAACTAAAGCTATTGACAATCTCAGTCTCAAACATCTATCATGATGTTGCCTTTCAGCCCAGTGGTGAAAATCTTTGTTTTCTTAATATTAGTGATACTGTTTGATAATTTCCAAACTTGAATAATTTTTTCTAAATGGGAGAAAGTATGGCTCTTTTGCAGTCAGTTGGCCAGGTAGCTGTCCTCCAGATTTATTGGCACAACTTGGTGAGCGCGTCCAGGGATGCATCTGTTTGTGGAAACTCATGGGAGTTACATCCTATAAAAGGAAAGAAATCCAGGAGGACAGCCTTGCCCAGACTAGCTAAGGACAGTTGGGACCTCAGAGACAAGGCCCCTTCCCAGGGCACCTCACATATTTTTCAGCCCTTGTTTGTGGCCTGTATCACAACAGTCTCAAAAGTGACCACTGCCTGGTGGGGCCCCTACTTGAGTGCCCCAAAAGCCTGCCCACATTTGCTCACCTGGTTTGGGCCTCTCTGCCTAGCCATGCCCAGCGGAGTCCAGGCACTTTACTGCCCTTTCTTCAGCTTGCAGGTGCGTCCTGGGAGGTTCTCCTGCTATCCCCGCCCCACTGTCCAGGTCCCTCTCACCTGAGCAGGTATGGGCAGCATCAAAGCCTCTTTTGCACCAGCAGTCACTAGGATAAAGTCCAAACTCCCTGAGTACCTGACCCCTCCCAAGGCTGCCCTCCACCAACTGCATCCCAGCTTCGGTGCCACAGCGGCCCTCAGGGCCCAACTCTCCCTGGCAGATAGATTCTCCCGCCCCTCCCCCACACCAGGCCAGTCTGCACCCCTCAATGACACGACTTCCAGGTCAGCCCTAGGGCTTTGGGGATCAGCTGTCCTGACAGCCACGCAGTAAAAGGCCTGCGCTGCAATTCCAAAGGTTCGAATCCAGCAGCTGCTCCGTGGGAGAAGGATGGGCAATCTCTTCCTGTACGATTTACTTCAAGAGCCCGCTGGAAGGTCAGCTATGGGTCGCTTCCAGCACACACAAGGCCCCTCCCCCAGGAGCCTCAGCACGCCCTACCTCCACATTCCCACAACTTGGAATGTGGCCAGGCCTGCCGGGCACTCACTCCCACCCGACCCCACCCCCAGCGCTAATCTCTCTTCTCAGGGACACTGAACACTGCGCTCTCTGAGCAGGAACCCAGGGAACACAGCAGGGAGGGCGAGGACGCTTGAGGGCCTCCTCCAGCCGTGCAGGCCCATCGCCTAGGGTGCCCAGGTAAGCAAGCAGTAACCAAGACCTCCTCTCCGCCTAGGACCCCAGCCCACCCTGTGTCCAACCATTCTTGGCTCCACTGTTTGGGCCAAGGGCTGGGGGAGGGGGGAAGGGGGGGCGGCCAGAGCCCGGCTCCCTGGCGGAGTTAAGCGTTAACCAGCTGGCCGGGGGCCAGGAGCAGGGCTGGCCAGGCACCTGGACCCGCCTAGTATGATTCTCCGGGTTCGGGTTCGGTGGGCAGCGGCGCCTGTGGCAAGTGGCGGGGGATGTGGGCTGGTGGGGCGCACGGAGGGGCAGGCGGGGACCGGGCGCGGGGG
>NW_006400190.1:715125-726626 GCF_000299155.1 Elephantulus edwardii | reverse complement strand
CCCTGGGCGGCCGCCTCCTCCCGGCCTGGCCGCCTGCTCCGCGGTCCCTCCCTCTGTCTTCCTCCTCCTCCTCCTTCTCCTCATTTCCCTTCGCCGCCGCCGTCTCTCCCGCGTCCCTGCCTCCTCCCGCGGCCTGGCCCTGCCCCCGTTCTGGCTTCTCTTCCATCCGCCGTCTGCCCGCCTCCTGGCCGCCCAGGACCCGCGCCCCTGCCCGCGGGGAGTCGGCCCCCAGACCCGAGGCCCTCCAGGCTGGGCGGCGGGGACACATTTGGGGGCTGATTTTTCCTCCTGGCGTCGGTGGGCAGCGGCTGCACCAGGCCGGGCCTCCTGGGCACATGGGGCTTTGAGCCGAGCGCCGCCTGCCTTCAGCAGGGCTGTGGGTCCGCTGACTCTTCAACAGGGTTAGGGGCATCGGGCCCCCTGAACTGGCTGCGGACGGCCTTGTCTTGGACAGGGTCTTTGCTGCCTGCAGAGGCCCAGGGGGCTGGATTGCGCGTGGGTTCCCGTATGGAACCCCTGTAGCACCAGCAAGAACTTTTTTATCAGGAGCTTGGGGTCTGGAGGTCTTCTAGGGACCCCTGGTGTCTAGTGCCTGCCCCTCAGGCAGGACCCTGAGATTGGAAGAGGGCCCTGGAGGGAATTTCAGAGCAGTTGGCCCTGCCACCCCGATTGTCCAGCACTCACAGGTGGGTAGGGCTGATCCTGGCTTCCCCTTGCCCCCAGGGGAGCTAGGACCTGGTGACCTGGGTGGCTGATCAGCCCTGTGGGCAGTGCAGGGACCTGGCCTGGCTGCTCTCTGGGAGAGGGGCGGATGTGACCTTGTGTGAGTGCAGATACTTCTGGGAGGTGTGGACAACCGTGCGTCCCTGAGGCCTCTGCATCTGGTGCTGGCCCCTCCACCTGGCCAGCTGCTTCCCTGGACCTTGGGAAGACTTCCTCTCCTCCCTGGCACCCCCAGTGACCCTGAGGCCACTTGGACTGTGGGGCCAGCCTCTTGTTCCCTGCTGGCTTCCACTGGGGCCTGAGTGTCTTGTGGTCACTACCACCAAAACCCCCTCACCCCGAAGTTGCAGTCGTAAGACGAATCTGGCTGATTTAATCCCCCAGACCAATGTCTGGGTTTCTACCTGGCTGACACCTGGGGTCCTTCTGGCCTGCGCTGGGTTTAATGCTGGGCTGCTGGTTGCACTTCCTGTTGCGCTGGCCCCTAGGCCCCTGATAGAGCCTCCAGCATAGAGCTCGCTGGTCCTGAGGCACCTCCATTCCCCCATCCCTAGCACAGCCTGGACTTGTCTTGAGCTGTCCACCTTCCCTGTGGCCACTCTCCCTGCCCCAAGGCCAAGGCCAAGGCCCCTCCCTGTTGTGGTCTCTGCTCTGTGTCTTCATGCAGGCATGCTGGGAGAAGCAGTGCAGAGGTCGTTTTCTGGTCTGTGATGCCTGGGCTGGCCACACTGGGTTCCACAGGGAGGTGCCTTGGGTCCAGGCATGTGGACACACCTGGGTCCACACATAGGTCAGGTGTGACCAGTGTCCTCGGAGCTGGGCATCACTCCACACACAGCTCATGGAGAGCAAGAAGACACTTCGTGTGGGACTGTGGGGGCAGCCCGGTCCACAGGCCGAGTGCTGGGCATGTGGTATCTTGCTGAGGAGTGGGGGCTGCTGTGGCCTGGACGTGCTGGCCTCACGTGCCCATCCTGCCCCCTCCAGGGCTGGCAGCAGGATGAGTGTCACCTCCTGGTTCCTGGTGAGCAGCTGCGGGACCCGCCACCGCCTGCCCCGTGAGCTCATCTTCGTGGGACGGGACGAGTGTGAACTTGTACTCCAGGTGAGGGCAGGGGTGGCACCTGAGGGGGAGGAAGGCAGGCATCAGGGAGCACGGGCAGCCACAGGCCCTGGGGGTCACTTGCTCCCTCCAGGCTGCGTGTCACTGCACCGTCTCAGCCTTTGCTTGGGTGTGACGAGGGGCTGCTGAGGGTGTCACAGGTGTCAGATTAGGGACAGGACAGGTGCCCTGAGCTACCAGCCTCTGGTTTCAGGTGAGCCTGCTCTCCGTGATTCTGGGGACCAGCTCCTCCAGCCCTTCCTGGCAGAGCTCAGAGTGGTGATCCAGTCGGCCTAGTCCCTGGTGTGTCTCAGTGGAGGCTGGTGCCCTCCTGAAGTGCCCTGCATCCAGGGAGAGGGGCATCCTCTGGAGGGGAGGCTGGTCAGGCCATGATTTCACCACATTCAGAGTTCACCTGGCTCTTTGGGACACAGATACAGATGAGGGTGCTCTGACCCTGAAGGGCCCTTCCTGGCCCAGGTGTGAGGTGAGGCCTCGGAGAGCAGGGACTCTCAGCTGATAGGGCCGTGGGATTTGGATGGTGAGGCTTTAGCTGATTAAAGCTTGTGGGTGCTTGTGGGGCTACCAATGGCAGAGACTGTGGGGGGGGCTGTGACTAGGGGGTGGTCTTTGATGGTGCGTGTTGTGGATGGAGTTGCTGTGGATGGTGGGTGTTGGGAATGGAGAGGCTGTGGATGGTGGGGTTGTGGGTGGAGGGGCCGTGGATGATGGGGTCGTGGGTGGAGGGGCCGTGGACAGTGGATGTTGTGGATGGAGGGGCCGTGGATGGTAGGATCATGGATGGAGGGGCTATGGGTGGAGGGGCCGTGGAGGGTGGGATTATGGATAGTGGGGGCTGTGGTGGTGGTGGTCTATGGATGGTGGGGGCTGTGATATAATGGCATAATTGCATGAGAGATCATAGATGATGAGGGGCTTTGGATTGTGCGGTCAATGTAGATCTCCTTACACCAGGTCTGGTCCCTTGGGTAATGGGGAGAGACCCAGTGGTGGGTGTGACCCGCTCAGTGATGGGGTCTAGTCCCTGCTGTCTGGAATGGGGAGGGGCCGTAAGCAGAGTGAGGTGGTGGCCTTCCTGGCCTCAGACCCTCCCGCAGCCTCACTCTGGGAAGGAGCCAGCTGGGATGTACCTGTACTTACCTACCCCCCGCCAGGTGCTAGGTTGAGGGGACAGCAGCCCCTTGTTCTGAGGTGGGACAGGCTGCATGGCCAGCAGAGGGACAGGTGAGGGGCACAACGGGTCACTCTTATGACGGTGTTATCGAGGAATGGCAGGATCCCTGTGGACAGGGCTCAGCTGCTCTGTGGGCACAGGTTGTGGGGCCTGGGGCATCAGGGTCACTCAGGCTCTGGTTGAAGCAGCAGGGATATTGGCCTGGACCTCCGTGGGCAGAGATGCCAGGGCCAGTCAGACTCTGGAGGCTGGGCCATGTCCTTAGCTGCCATGGCCACTAGCACAAGGTCCCTGCTATAGGCCCTCCACAGGGTCCAGGGTGCCATAAATGGTGCAAACATAACAGGTGATGGACCTCGGACTCCAGCTGTGACCCCTGCTACTAGGCAGCTTGGGTAGCTGTAAAGTCCCAGGGGCTGGATCTATGTGCACCTGTAAGTGTGGGCACGTTACAGTGGCACACACAGGTGTAACAAGTGTTAACGTGGGCATGAGTCAGCAGCATGTGTGAGGGCATATGTGTGCATGTGAACCCCTATATGGACATACATGAAAACATATATGCACATGCTGATTCTGCTGGGGACGACAAAGCCAGGAGAGGAGGGTGCACTGCTGGGGACGGCATGGGGACAGGAGGCCAGGACAGGGTGTGGCCTGATGTACACTCTGACAAGTGGACCCTGGCGGTTGTGTGCTGATGCTTTTTGAGACCATGGGATCATGGGACGTGGACGATGCCTCTAACCTGAGGACTCCATCTGCCTTACTGAATGACTGTCCCCAGCACCCAGGCTCAGGCAGAGGCTGCCTCTGGCCGAGTTGGAGAGTCACTGGGGACCCCAACTCCCTGTAGCCTGGGGAAGGGCTTGGCCCCACATCTGGGATCATCCTAGCCTGACAGGCCCTGGGTGCTGGCTGGGAGAGGGTAGTGGCAGCCTGTTGGTTGGGACAGGGTTAGGCTGGGACTCTGGTGAGGGCCTGTGTGGATGGAAGCAGCAAACACTGGGGCAGGAAACGGGTGGCTGGCACCTTGGGCAGGTGAGGCAGTATGGCTAGAGCAGTGGGGGAGTTGGCTGGTGGAGGCAGGGGGCTTAGAGGGCCTGTGGGGGTGTTGGCACACTGGCCAGAAGTGTCCCCAAAAAGTCCAGGGAGACACAGGAGGTGCTGGCTGGCCGAGGGGTGCCCAGAACCCTGAACAGGCCTGGCCATGCTGGGCACACACCTCCTGGGTCCCTCTTGGGTGAGATGAAAGGCAGAGCTGGTTCTGGGTCAGGGCCTGCTTTCCCTGGGACAGCTGCCTCCAGGTCCCACTGGATCCTGTCTTGGTGGACTTCTGGCAGCATCTCCCCAGATCCTGGACATCAGGTGCTTGTGCAAGGTGCTGGCCTGAGTGTGGAAGGTGGTCAGCTGCAGGGCCTCCCCTGGGAGTCCCAGGTCATCCAGGTGCTACCAGCTCTGGGGAGGTCAGGAGCCTCCGGATGAGAGGGTGGATGCATGGAGGGACCTTTGCACCGCGCAGTGGTCAGGAGGTCCTGCGTGACGTGAGGAACACAGGAGTGTGTACAAGGGCATCGGGGCATTCGGCTGGGATGGCTGTGTGGGCCTCCTGGTGCCCAGTCCCTCTGGGCACTGCCCTGAGCTGTGAACAGGGTGTTCCAGATGACAGTGATGCCTGCTTCCCTCACGCTGACCCATGCAGTGGCCAGAGTATGGAGGACAGCAGTGGTTTTGGGGGGCAGCACCCACGTGGGGAGGTGGGCCAGGATTGGGTGAACTTTCTGTGGTGCAGGCACTGAAGATGTGTGGACGATCTCAGGGGTCTGACACCTAGACCCAGGACGGGCTGGAGAGTGTTGGTGTGTAAGGGGAGCCCTGGGGAGCCTCAAGTTCTGAGTGCTGAGACATCCTGTGTCCCCCCCCCCCAAGTCCCGCAGTGTGGACAAGCAGCACGCCGTCATCAATTACGACCAGGACCGGGACGAGCACTGGGTGAAGGACTTGGGCAGCCTCAATGGGGTGAGTGTGTGGGTCCCTGTCCCCCCACCTAGCCACGCTCCACCCCAGTCCCAGCCTCCTCTCAGGCCTGTCCCTGCTGGCCACACTCCCTCTGAGGTGGCCCTGCTCAGCCCTGGCTCGGCCCCACTCGCAGTCCTAAACTCTCTGGCGTGCCCCCCTGTCCTGGCATTCCTTGAAGGTGGTCACGTTCTAGTCCTAGCCTGACTCCAAATCCCTGCACTTGTACCTGTCACCTTCACCCTGCCACTCTGTGCACTTGCTCACCCCTGCTGGTCCCAGCCCCTCTGTCCGGCCCCACCCCCTACCTAGTCTGTCTTTTGCCTCACCCTGTCCAAGACTCCCTCCTCTCCTTGTGGGGAGTTAAGCCAGCTGTCCCAGGACGGCCCTTTGGGCAGGGATGGAAGCCCCCATGTGTTGGGGCTGTTTCTGCAGGGCAGAGTGGGCATGTCCAGGGGAGGAGGGCAAGAGCAGTGTTAGGACCACCCACAGACGGGGAGGTGGATCCCTGAGATGGAGGGGTCCCTGTGTCTGTGTGTGAGCTGTGACCCCTCTTTTAAGTAAGCTGAATGTGGTGGACAGTGGAAGAAGGGGCGAGAGGGATGAGGATTGGGGATCTTGGTGTCTAAGTGAACACAGGAACAGGAAGACCTCCTCTTGGTGTGTCCTCTGTGTCCAGCCCCTGTCCTGTGTGTCTGTCCTCTGTCCGTGTGTCCATCCTCTGTCCTTGTGTCCGGCCCCTGTTGTCCTCTGCCCATGTGTGTTCTCTGCCCGTGCAGGTGCTGCTGCCTTCTGGCTCTTTTTTTCCCCTCATTGGGTGGACAGGCCCTGACCTGGAGATTTTAGCAGCTTCCCTTTGAGGATGACCAGCCTCCTCTCCCCCTCACTGGCCTGTCCACTGCCATACTCAGCCTGAGATGGGGGAGGGGGCCTATAAACGGCCTCCCCTCACACATCATTGACTGGGCTCTAAGCCAGCCCTGGGCACTGTCCAGCAGCCTTCACAGTGTTCCCAGCCAGGGCACCTCGCCTCCCCTGTGGTGGGTCTGCCCATGTTTGCTGCCCCAAGCCCTGGCCCTTGGCTTGAGTGGCTTCTCCAGGCTCATGGGTACGTGCAGGGCTGGGCAGTGCCCCGGCCTCCCAGAGCCCTGGCCGGCTGCCTGCCTGGCAGGCTCAGCCAACGACTCAGATTGGTGGCCTGTCTGCAGAGCCACGCCATAGACCCCATGCCAGGACTTGGGCTAGCCATGCTCTGGGCCTGTGCTCTGCTCACTGCATGTGCCCCAGGCCTCCCTTTACACTCCTACATCCCACTTCTCCCCAGTGGACCCCACCTCAGTCCTGAGAACCTCTTCTGTCTTCTGTGGTCAAGTTCTGTCTTCTCACTGGCCCAGTGACCACGCGCCCCTGCCGCATGGCCACCGGCATCCCTGAGCGTGTGCTGGGCCCCTGGACTCCCTATGATAGCCCCCTGTGGCAGGGTCTTCCAAGCAGGAACAGCAGCACCCCGATGGGATAGCCTGGAGGGCCAGTGGCTCCGTGTGACCAGGTGTCTGGACAGCTTTCTGTGTCCAGATGGTCCTATGCTGGGACACGTGGCCACCTTGGCTGACGTCCTGCTCCTGGTTCTGTCTGAGTGGAGGGAAGGTCTGATGCTCTTGAACGGAGGGGCTGGGACTTGGAGGCGAGCTGCAGGACCCCGGCTGTGGGCTCCAAGAGTTCTGTGTGCCCAGTCACAGCCACCTTACCATCCATCTCCCTCAGACCTTTGTGAATGACGTGCGCATCCCGGACCAGAAGTATGTCACCCTCAAGCTCAACGATGTTGTCCGCTTCGGCTATGATATCCTCTGTGCTGGGTGAGGGACGGGCTGCCAGGAGTACCGCAAGGACTCCAGCCACCAGCTGCCCAGCCCAGGCCACATCCTCTGCCCTGCAGCCAGAAGGGCCAGAGAATCACATGACAGTGTTTGCCCTGCGACCCTGGGACCCAGAGTCCAGTGGGAGGGGTGATCCACGTGTGTGTGGGCCCTGGGTGGAGTTGACCGTGGTCCTGAGAGGATCTGGAAAGCAGGGCCTCCTCGGTCAGCCCGTCCTCACGTCCTTGGACACTGCAGTGGTACATCTGACCTGTGGGTCCAGCTGCTGGTTGAGGGTCCTGTCCTCAGGAGGTGGTCTGGGTAAGGAGCTGGAGGCTTGGTCTGGGCCCTGCTTGTGGGCAGTCTGCACTCTGGCCCCAGCCTGGTGTGAGTCGGGGGTGTGCACTGGCCCCTGGCCTGGTGTGAGCGGGGGTGGGACTGACCCCAGGCCTGGTGTGAGCGGGGGTAGTGGACTGCAGCAAGGACCCTCAGTGGCCTCTGACAGTGGCCTCTGGTCATCGCAGGTCACAGCAGCTGCTGGCTCTCCTGGGAGGGACACCCCTAGGGTGGTAGGCAGGGAGCCCAGGATGTGGGGGTGATTGTACAGCAGAGGCTGGCTGGACAGTGTCCATGATCCTTCTCAATGCGGCCTGAATTGCCACTTTGTCCTTAACATGATCACATCCCAACTTGTATGTGCTGGAGCGTGTCCAGCACCGGCTTCCTGAAGAGGCCCTCAAGGTCAGTGCTGCCTGGCTGTGCGTCCCAGCAAGACATTACAGCCCCTCGCCCAGAGCCACAGTTCCCCACCTAGCAGCCATGGCCCCATAGCCAGAGCCCCGCAGCCACCACCCTCAGTACTCCCTAGTCTTTGGGCTTCCCCAGTACGTGAGCACAACCTTTACAAGCCCAAACTGTACCCCTATTCATGTCCAGTAGCTTGGTTCCCGCAGTTCCGCTCCATCCCTTGCAGACCTGCCCCCGTACCTGCAGCCCAACACCCCAAGCTGCTCAGGGCCACCCATACTGATGCCAGAACAACCCGGGCCTGCACGGCTGGATGGCTTTGTCTGGCAGATGGGAGGGGAGTTGTTCCCCAGGTTGACACAGCTGGAGGCAGGAGGGGCCAGAATAGGTGCCCAGGGTCCTGCCATCTCCTGCAGAGGGGCTACGCCCTGAGGGCAGAAGGGCCTGGCCGGCTTTGGACACTGTGACCCTGGAGCAGCAAAGCGAGGGGGCTTCTGGCATCACCTGGAGCTGAGATGGAGGGGTGGGAAGGAAGAAGCCTCTGGAGGCCAAGTGTCCTGTCCATGAGTCAGAGTGACCTGAAGCCAGACCCTTGCCCCATGGCGGAGGAAGATGGGCCCTATACCTGTAGACAGCAGCAGGGCAGCGCCTTTGGGGACCCCCTGGAGTCCTGAATCTAGTGTGAGGGGCTGGGTTGGGCCCCAGCAGCCAGTCTGCTCTGCCTGTGCCCTCCCCAAGCGTAGGCTATCTGGGTCCCATAGCTTCACCCAGGGCCCGTACGAGTGGGCACATCTCAGCCCGTATCCCAGGGGCCCTTGGACAGCACAGGCTGAGCCGCCTAGCTGAGACCCTCAGCCTACAACGGCAGTGGGAAACCTTGAACAAACGGTGAACCTGCTTGGCCAGCTGGGCCCAGTGCCCAGACCCTGCAGCTGACACATTCATATGAGCGTGTATGAACACACACACCAGTATGCAGAAGAGGTACCTGTATGAAAGTGTGTGTGCACAGAGGTGTGTATGTGAGCGTGCATGCATATACCTATATCCACATGTGCAAGCACAGACTTGCACGCCTATATCCACACACAAGACATGCATGTGCAAATATATACACGATTATGCAGAGACTGACGTGCACCCGAAAGTAGAAATGCACATGTGTATAAAATATGCATAGCTATATGGTTAGCATACACACAGGCACATGCTTTAGATAGGCCACAACTCTGGACTCCCCGTCCTTCTGGTCTGTGCCCTGGGGAAGGTGTCCTCACCCCCTACCCTCCCCAGATAAGCCCAAGGACCCCCAACCTGGGTGTGAGTGAGCTCTATAGTGTGGCAAGCCCTGCAGCACTGGACTAACCCTGCCACCTCCCCGCCTGACCGCAGCATGAGAAGTACACCAGCCAGCTGCAGGTGAGCGTTGTCAAGGGCTCGGCGCCAAAGAGGAGTGAACCACTGCCGGACCATACACCGTACTGCGAGTCTTCGAACCCCAGACCGGAGAAGGGGGACCGGAGGCCAGCGACAGGTGGGACAGCATTCTTGCTGGTTTGGGTGGAGCGTGTGCGGCGGGGCCAGTTCAAGGGGTCATGCTGAGGGCTTGGCTACCCCAGCAGGCAGCCCTGGACAGAGTGGTGGGTGGGGGCTCTGGGCCCAGTGCTGCGGAGACTTCACAGTCTGTTACTGAGGTCTCCAAAGACGGAGGACAGACAAACATACAGCCCAAGTGGGCCAGGTGGCAATGGTCATCAAGCCCCTCTGGTCACTGTTTATGACAGTTTTGGAGAGAGCTACCCCCAGCTGAACGCCATGGTGATCAGGGCCCTCAGGGTGCCCCTCTGGTTGCAAGTTCCACAGGTCAGAGAGCCTGGGGTCCTGAGATCACACGTAAGGGAACAAGTCTTCCTGTGCGCAGGAATAGGTTCCTCAGGAAGCTAAGCGTCTGAGCCCAGGGTGACTGCAGAGTCACCCCAGGTTCCCATCCATGTTGGAAGCCCTGAGGACTCAGCTCTGCTCTCCCCCTCAGCAGAGGCATCCACCTACCGCACCCCCCTGTACGGGCAGCCGTCCTGGTGGGGAGAGGATGATGGCAGCAGCCCGGCTGAGGACCAGCAACAGGCAGAGCCTGAGGCAGGTAAGTCCCAGAGGCCAGGCTGTGGCCAGAGGTCTGGAGGTGGTGGGTAAGTGCGCTACTGGGCAGCCCAGCTGAGGACAGCCTCTCCTCAGAGCGTGCCAGGGACCCAGCCCAGCAGGACGGAGAGCTGACCAGCACACCTACGATCCAGACCCCCGATCCACAGGGCTTCCCGTTCCGCCGGGAGCCCAGCTACTTTGAGATCCCCACGAAGGAGTCCCTGCCAGCTGTGTGCTCCCCCGAGTTGCCAGTGCACGAGGCCCCCACCAAGGACCAAGAGCTAGGCGAGTGTGGGGTGGCACCCGTGGTACAGAGCCACGCCTCCTTCACCATCGAGTTTGATGACTGCAGCCCAGGCAAGGTCAAGATCAAGGACCATGTCACCAAGTTTGCCCTGCGCCAGCGGCGGCCCCTGGGCAAGGAGGCCACGCCTGCTGAGATGGTGTCTGCAGAGAGCAAGGTGGCCGACTGGCTGGTGCACAATGACCCCAGCCTGCTACGCCGAGCTGGCCCGGGCGATGACCGGCACAGCACCAAGAGTGACCTGCCCATCCACACCCGCACACTGAGGGGTGAGTGGTGTCCACCCCCATTCACCTAACCCATTCTGTCCACTTCCACCGACGCTCCAACCACAGCTGTCACCCCGTCCACCCTCATCCACTTTGATCCACTCCCCCAGCCCCTACCCACATCTGTCCACCCCATTTACTCCATCCATCCTGTCCACATCTGTCCACCTCCAGCAATCCTCGATCCACATCCGTTCACCTCCATTCACCCTTATCCATCCCATCCACCCCCATTCATCCTGTCCACGGGTCTGCTCCCCAACCCCCATCTGTCCCCCCTCATCCATCCTGTCCATCAGTCCTGTCCACATCTGTCTACCTCCTCTGATTCTCCATCCTCATCTGTTCATGGCTGTCCACCTCTTTCATCCTCATCAGTCCTTGTCCACATCTGTCCACTCCAACCAACCCTTTCCACATCTGTTCACCTCAATCCATCCTGTCCACCCTACTGATGGTCGTTCATCCACATCTGTCCATCCCTGCCCACCTCCATCTACCTGTACCCACTCTAGACCACACTTAAACCCTGAGAGGTTAGTACTTGTCCACCCCCTCCATGCCCGTCCCCTAGGGGTGCCAGTCAGGCAGCTGCAGCCCCAGGTCCGTGGGTGCTGGGTTTTAGTACCCATCTCTGAGGATATGGGGGCTCGAGAGCAGCAAGGAGACTGGCTGATTTGGTGTTTCAGTGGATGCTCCAATCCCTGCTGGGGTGTGGAGGTCCATAGCATGTACGATTGTGTGGGATGACCATGTGTGCGCTGACACCCCACCACGGCTGACCAGTCGCCTGGCCCGCTTACAGGCCACAAGCATGAGGATGGCACGCAGAGTGACTCGGAGGACCCACTGGCCCCCACGGCAGCCAGTGCGCCTGTGGAGACGGGCACAGAGCAGCAGGCCCGGCTGCAGCGCCAGATCAAGCGAGACCCCCAGGAGCTGCTGCACAACCAGCAGGCCTTCGTCATCCAGTTCTTCGACGAGGACACGCCCCGCAAGAAGCGCTCCCAGTCCTTCACACACACGCCACCCTCGGACCCGAAGGCCGACAGGCGCCCCCGTGCACCGGTCCCCACCGACAGGGACCGGCCGGGCGGCCCCTGGCCCCAGCGGGCTGGCTCGCTCAAGCGGGAGAAGCAGGAGGAGC
>NW_006400190.1:690891-714925 GCF_000299155.1 Elephantulus edwardii | reverse complement strand
TGGCAGCGTGGGCCGCCGCTCCCGCCTGGCCCAGGACTTCATGGCGCAGTGTGCCCGCGAGGCCGCCCCTGCTGCCCGGCCGGGCCCCGACAAGGTGCCCCGGGCCCCCTCACCATCGCAGGGCGGCCCTGCGCCCCCACCGCCCACAGACCCCCAGCTGACCAAGGCACGCAAACAGGAGGAGGATGACAGCCTCAGCGATGCAGGTACCTACACCATCGAGACCGAGGTGCAGGACCAGGAAGTGGAGGAAGCCCGCAAGATGATCGACCAGGTGGGCGGGCAGTGGGGGAGTGGGCGTGGTGATTTACCAGGTGGGCGGAGCGAGGACTGGTGGTGATGGGTGTCAGGTGGGCGGGGATTGGGTGAGCGGATGTCATGTGGGCGGGGCCTGGGTGTTGATAGGCCAGGTGGGCGGGGACTGAGTGATAGAGAACCGTGTGGGTGGTGGATGGTAGCGTCTGATGGGGGGGCAGAGCAGGTGTGGGTTGGGGGTTGGGTGAGCACATGTCATGTGAGCGGGGCCTGGATGATGATGTGGGGGATGGGGTAGAGAGGGAGTGGGTGGGAATTGGGGGATAGGGTGTCATGTGGGTGGGGCCTGAATGATGTACCTGGTGGGCAGCGTAGAATAAGCAGGGATTGGGGTGATGGGTGTCTGGTGAGCAGGGTTAAGGTGGGAGTGGGTGGGGATTGGGTGATAGAGTACCATGTGGCTGTCAAATGGGCTGATGGAAGTGGGACTGAATGGGAACTGGGATAGTGATGCCTCTTGTGGACGGGGCAGGATGGGACTGTGTGAGGACTGGGGTGATGTCGCACCAGGTGGGCGAGATGACGGAACTGACTAGAGATTGGGGGCCCAAGTGGGGGATGGACCGAGTAAGTTGCAGGGACTGGGTATGGGAGCTCCGTTCAGGCTTGGCTGTGCCTGGTTGTGAGGGTGCTGGAGGCTGGCTATACTGAGGATTAGTTAGCCTGGGTTAGCCCTGCAATCCCAGGCCGGCTCACGGACCAGTCTGACCAAGCAGGCCCTCTGCCCTGACGGTAGCCTCGGGTAGGGCTTGTGTCTGTCAAGGGATGAGATCAGTACCCCAACTGCGGGCCCTGCTTGTCCCTTCCTGGCAGGTTTTTGGAGTGTTTGAGTCACCAGAGCTGTCTAGGACGTCCTCGGCCACTTTCCGTCCCGTCATCAGAGATGACAGAGAAGAGGCAGCTGAGGGGGATGTGGCCCAGCGACTTGCCCTTCTGCAGGAGTTTGCATCCCGGCCACCAGGTGCCGCAGCCTCACAGCCAGAGCAGCAGGTACAGCCCAGCAAGGCTGACTCAGGAGCCAGGCACCCGTGTCTGTGTGCCCCGACCAACAGCAGGCCCTAACTAAAGATGCAGTTGGGTTATAGTTAATGTGTTGGCACCCATCTGTCCTTCCTGTGGCCCTCCTGTCCCCTCCCCTGTGAGCTTATGCCCCGCCCTGTCTGCTCACCTCCCTCAGGTCCTCAGCCCTGCCCCTCACACCCCTCACACCCACACACACACCCCGTTCTCACACCTTGCCCCTTACACCCCTGCCCCTCTCGCGCGCGCACACACACACACACACACCCCGTTCTGACACCTGGCCCCTCACACCCCTGCCTGCTCACCCCCCCAGGTCAGCCCTGCCCCCACACCCTTCCCTGCTCACTCTGCTCTGCCCACTCGTGTCCATCTTCTGCCCTTTCCTCTGCAGGGCTGCACAGTGACTCAGAAGTGGGTGTCCCGCTGGGCCAGCCTGGCTGACAGCTACTCAGACCCTGGCTTGGCAGGTGAGGCGTGTGCTGGGACCTCAGAGGGCTACCAGGACAGCTCCTGGGACAGTTGTGTGCACACCCAGCAGCTTCCTGACCAGCTGTCATTCCACTTTTGCAGAAGATGGTGCTGGCCGCCGCGTAACAGAGCCTGAGGTGTCCCTGCCCTCACGGACACGGCGCCTCCTCCCGCAGCTGCCCAGTGAGCGAGCAGACAGTCCCGCAGGTCCAGAGGCCACCAGGAAGGCTGGGCCTGGGCCGCTGGAGCCCAGCAGTGAGCCAGCCAGCAGCCCACTCTTTGGCCGAGAGGATCTGGACCCCGATAGTCTCAGTGATGCCAGTGGGTCGGACGGTGGGTGGGACCCTGAGCAGGGCAAGGGGAAGCCGCCTGGAAGACACTGTAGTCCCCAGGAGGTACCAGCCAGCACACAAGGCCGACGCCCATCCTGGACCCCAGGGTAGCCAGCCCCCATCTCCTTCTTCATTGGAGACCAAAATGGAGAGGCTGTCCTCGCCAGGAAGTCCTGCACAACTCCAGGGGACACAGGGGGCCAGGGTCAGGTGCCTGTGCAGTGGGCAGCCCCGCCGGGCACACAGTCTCAGGACGGGCTCTACGTGAGCACCAGCGGGCGCATGGTCATCCAACTGTGTGGAGGGCACCCCCCAGAGCCGACAGGCCCTGACCCAGCCCCGCCAAAAGAGGCCCTGGCCTTCATCCGGCAGGAGAGCTTCACCAAGGAGTCAGCTAGTGGCCCACCGGCCCCAGGCAAGCTCCCCAACATCTCCAGTCACCCCCTACTCCAGGACCTGGCTGCTGTGCGAACTGCCCGCTCAGACCTCCACACCCAGGACACGCACCTGATCCTGAAAGAGACAGAGACAGCGCTGGCCGCCCTGGAGGCCCAGCTGCTCTCCAGGTCTGCAGAGGCAAAGACTGGGGGTCGCAGCCCCTCCCGGCCACCTGAGGATTCCCTGTCTGGTGACTCCGACACCGCCAGCTTGGCCAGCCTGCTCAGCGGCAAAAATGGGCCCAGCCCCACATCCCCCCAACAACTGGCCCTCAGAAGGACAGGCTGCCGGGCACACAAGACCCAGGGGGCTCCGCCCTGAGCAGCGCCAAGGGACGGCTGTCAGAGAAGCAGCAGCGCTCAGCAGGCCCAGCAGATGCTGGCCGTGGAGAACTGGCCCGGCGCCTGTCCATAAGGCGAGGTCACGGGCCCCGAGGGTCTCTGGACTGGCCGGATGAGGATCGAGGTTCCAGCCCCACCCACCTGCCCAGCTCAGACGTTGTCACATCAGACCAGGAGACATCTGGGTCGGCCAGGGTGGGGCGACCAGGCCCCCGGAGAAAGCCAGCGGCCACCCTGCCATCCCCTGCCGTACGGGAGGAGCAGAGCCGAGCGCCCAGCAGTGCTCAGAAGGTGCAGCAGGCCCTGACTCGCTCCAACAGCCTGTCCACTCCAAGGCCCACTCGGGCCTCCCGGCTGCGGCGAGCTCGCCTGGGCGATGCCTTGGACACGGAGGCTGCAGATGGGGAGCGGGGCACCCCTGGCAACCCCGAGCCGACAGCGAGGCCGCCCACGGAGCAGACCAAGAAGCTGTCGCGACTGGACATCCTGGCCATGCCCCGGAAGCGGGCAGGCTCCTTCACCGGCACCGGTGACACCGAAGCCACCCCTGCCCGCTCCGGCTTCTCTGGCCGAAGCGCTGAATTGTACTGTACCAGCCGCAAGCCCACCATGGCCGAGGCTCGGGCTGCTGCCAGGAAGACCGCCACGGCCTCCACGGCCTCCCGCCAGCCCTTCAGCAGGGCCCGCCCGGGCAGTGCCCGCTACCCCTCCTCCAGTGAGTGTGGGCCCTGGGTGCGGGTGGTGGAACCCCAAGATTCCTGTCCAGACCAGAGCCATCCCTGCTTGGCCACTTCCCTATGCCCTCTGGGTGCCAGTCGGGGCTGCCCTCTGAGCAAGAAAGAACAGAGTGAGGCTAGTGGTCATGTAGCAAGGACTCTGCTTGGCAAGTATACATTGCGCTTGCTACGATTACACTGCTTCCCGCCCCAGCAAGCCTTTGCCCCACCTGCAGTCATGGGACCCTGGGGCCCAGGGCAGGTGGGACTGAGGCGCCAGGTGGGCTCACCCTGCCGAGGTCATGCCAGGTGGGGCTTGGCAATGGTGGAGGGTAGTGTCTGCTGAGGCGTCTTCCTTGCTGTAGTGGGCAGTGGTCCTGTGGCTAGCCTGAACCTCAGCTGAATGCTGCCCAAGCCTGTGTGTTTGGTGTGCAGGCGGTGATGGCCAGGCTTGAGCGCTGTGGGGTCACTGGGCAGGGCTTTGGGTGCTGAGGGCACTGGTTTCTTCTTGCTTCTGAAACTGATTCATCTGGCCAGCCGTGGGGCGCCGGCAGCAGGGCTCGGATTACACATCCACCTCGGAGGAAGAGTGTGGCTCCCCCAAACACACGCGCTCCCATGCCTCAACAGCCACGCAGACCCCGCGGGCAGGCGGCTCCCACCACTCCCGGCCCCGGGCCCCCGGCTCCCGGGACACAGACGTCGAGGAGTTGGCCGACCCATATGGCCTCATGGTGCAGACCACTGAAATAGCAGAGATTGCCAGGTGAGCGGCCAGGGAGAGGGTTGTGGACGTGAGCGCAGAGCCATCCTCCACTGAATGGGCACGGTCAGGGGCCAGGTGACTGAGTGAAGAGAGAGCTGCCAGGAGGGTGGGGTTTCCATGCCCGGGGACCCCATCACAGTCTTTACTGCAAATGAACTTTGTCTTGGAGCTGGTCCCTGGAGATGGGGGAAGTGTCTTGGGGTGGAGAATGGGACTCCCGGCCAGGAAAGGTGCTGCTGTGCCCCCGAGAAGGAAAGTCAGGAAGACAGACTCAAAAACTTTGCCCTCCGTTCATTCAGAAAGAAAAACGTCCTGAACAAGGAGCAGTACCGTGAGGGTTTGGAGAGGGTTCAGCCTGGGGCACAGAACCACCAATGTATATCCTACAGATGACCCCCTACACAGGCTGGCCCCTCTACAGACGTCCCCGTACAACAGCCCACACACAGAGCACCCCCACACCGACCACTCCACAACCACTTCACTCCCAGATGGTCCCTGACACAGACCGCCCCACATTCCCAAGGGGCCCCTGCACGGACCATCCCCCTGCACAGAGCCCATACAGGGTCAGATCAAGGGACGGTAGGCTGGTGCAGACGGAACCTGAGGTGGAGCCTTCCTTTAGTTCCACAGCCAGCATGGCTGGAAGCGAGAGGGGAAAGGGCCTGTCCAGCCCAGGGCTGCTCATGACCACAGGATCTAGAAAAACAAGTCGGTTCAGAACGCAACCTGCTTGGCTTTGACTGGGCTGCTTGGGGGCATTGTGATAGACTGCCACACGGGGGTGTGGGCAGAATGTGTCCCCGCCCCTCACTCCTCACAGCAGATGTGGGCGTGGGCAGGATCTGGAGTGGCCGCTGGAGGACAGCGCCTCTCCCCACCCTGCGAGGACTCGGCCTTGGGGTGGGCACATACATCAGGGCCTTTGTGCCCCTCCCCCATTCTCCTGTTCTCAGACTAAGCCAAACACTGGTGAAGGATGTGGCCATCCTGGCCCGTGAGATCCATGACGTGGCTGGTGACAGTGACCCGCTGGCCTCGCCAGGCCCTACTCGCAGTCCCTCTCTCAGCAACGTGCCCAGTACCCCTGCCTCCACCATCTCTGCACGCGAGGAGGTGAGCGCCAGAGGCCCAGGTGATGCTAGAGGGCAGGGGTCAGTGTTAGGGGCATTGGTGGGACCCGCACAAACGGGGCTGCGGGCACCCCTGTGATCCTCTGCAGCTGGTGCAGCGCATCCCCGAGGCCAGCCTCAATTTCCAGAAGGTGCCACCCGGCGCCCTGGACTCCAGGGAGTTTGACCAGAACATGAACAACAGTCGTGAGGAACCCCTGGCCTCCAAGACGAGGCCTCGGAACCGCGAAGAGGCATGCCCCTTAACTAGCATGCCTGGTCGGGCACGGGGCGGGGGGGCGCAGGGGCACAAGAGCCTGACACCCCGCTCCTTCCAGGTGATCTTTGATAACTTAATGCTGAACCCCGTGTCCCAGTTGTCACAAGCCATCCGTGAGAACACAGAGAGTCTCACAGAGAAGATGAAGTGAGAGGCCATGGGCCTGGGGGCGGGGCCAGGCATAGGGGAAGGGGGTTGGGGCGGGGGCCAGGAGAGGAGGAGCCTGGGGGGAGGGCAGGACAGGACCAGGGAAGGGGAGGGGCCTTTGGGGGTGGGAGGAGGGAGACACACCCCCATCCGTCCCCGACCCCTGAGCTGGGGTGCCCTGGACACAGTCCAGCAGGGCAGTCCCCGGGTCAGGGTGAGTGGTGACCCTGCTCCCCTTCCCCTGGCGGGCAGGATTCTTTTCCAGAACACGGGGCACGCGTGGGAGGACTTGGAGGCCAGGCTCAATGCTGAGAACGAGGTGCCCATCTTGAAGACGTCCAACAAGGTAGGGGTTGCCCGCGGCAGGAGGGGGACCCCCACTGCCCCCCTAGCCAAAGCTCCCCGCCCTTGCCTGGACTGGACTGGCAGATGGGGTCAGGAGTTCTAGGCCAGGCCCTTCTTCTTTCCAGGAGATCAGCTCCATCCTGAAGGAATTGAGGCGCGTGCAGAAGCAGCTGGAAGGTGGGCGTGGCCAGCATGGCTTTAGGGGATGGGGGGGGGGGTCACCTGGGTCTCGTGGGACCCGAAGAGCCCATGGTGTGGAGGCAGGTCAGGGGTCTGGCAGGCAGGCAACCTCAGCAAGGGAGTGGCCAGGGCAGTAGCTGGGCACCCTTGGTGGGTGGGGGGAAGGCGGAGTCTCAGTCAGGTGCCCCCAGTGGGCAGGTCAGCACCTCTGCACCTCATTGCCTGCAGTCATCAACGCCATTGTGGACCCCAGTGGGAACCTGGACCTCGTGACGGGGAACAAGAGCTCAGGAGGCCAGGTTCATCCAGGAAGAGTCCAGCCAGCCAGCCAGAGCCCGTCACCCTCGGCGGAGACACTGCTGCCCACCCTGCGGCCGAGGGGCTTCCAGCCGCGGGTGAACTGTGGGTCCACAGGGCTCCTGGACCCAGTATTCCTGCCCGACTTCCTCCCCGATGCAGAGCATTTCCTCATTTAGGCCACCTCCACCCAGTTTGTCCTGTGTCCCCTGCCATACTGGCTGGCTCACCACCTACACCCCCACATGTGCCATAGCCCACACTTGTGTGGCCGTGCCCGTTTTCCGGCCTGCCAGCACTCCTCCCCAAACTCCAGCTCGGCCACCTCCTGGCCCATCAGTGGTCCCCACCTCATCTTCATCGCTGTCATTTTTGTCTTGCTGAGGAGAGTTTGGGCTGCAGTGGGACCCTCCTGGCATGCAGAGCTGAGTGACCACCCCAAAGGGGCTGATGAAGGCTACGGCGGACCTTTAGTGCCAAACACAGAGCTGGGGCCAGTGCCCACCCCGGGCTGAGAGAAGAAGCTGGCCAGCTTCACTCAGAGAGGCCTGGATACCTGCTGAGCCAGGGCCATGGCACTGCCCAGGGGAGGTGTGACTGTGACAGGCTTCTGGCTAGAAGGCCACTGCGTCTGTCTTCAGTGCCAACACAACTGCCAAAGCCCTGCCTCTAAGGGCTGTCTGGGAGCCGTGGGCTCGGGGAGCAGCACGGGCACACGTATACCCACACCTGCCTGGGAGCCGTGGGGTGGGCTTGGGGAGCAGCACAGGCACACGTACATGGGAGGAGCTGAGGTGGCTTTGCACTTGGATCCGGCCTTGGTCCTGGTGATTTGGAGAGGCACACCGAGCCTAAGTGGCTAGAAATCGAGCTTCTGGAAGCCCCTAGCTCAGCTGGCTGCACCTCGGGTCCCTTTCTCCAGGAGTGCTCTGGGGTCCTGATCTGACTTCTCAGGAGTCTCAGCTGAGAGCAGCTCTGTCCCTGGAGGCAGTTGAATCTGGGGATGCTCAAAGCCAAAGAGCCGTTAGCATGGCCAGTGGGAGAGGGAGTGTCCCCCACCAGGTGGCTGGGTTGGTTCTGGAGCCCACGCGGGTGATGCTGGCCGTCTGCTGCTGGGAGCCAGCTTGCTGTGTTTACATTTGTGGGTGTTGAGTCGTGTGCTTGGGTCCTGAGCACCCTGCCCCTCCTGTGTTTACGTGCGCAGTGGGAGGGGTCCTGCCCTGTCCCATCTGAGAGTCTGTCCACTTGGGGGAGGTGTTAGCCTCGCCTGCCCTGCATGCCCACACAGCTGCCCATAGCCTGGCCTCGCCACCCATGTCTGTCTCACTGGGGGGGGTCCTTGTCCACCCACCCCTCCTTGGCAATTGCCGTAAGATTTACTTTCATTCACAAGTTCATCTTTTCTCCCGTGTTGAGGTTTCTCACCCCTCGGTACATGGCCAGCCTGGGTGTGGGGCCTGTAACTTATTTGTCTGAGTTTTTTTGGGGGGTGTCCGTTCTCAGGTGGTTGTGTGGGTGTCTTTAAGAAAATGCTTATTTTATATGATTTCTCATGGAATTTGTTCTAATAAATCATTCTTCTATCACATGGTGACACACCAGTGTCTCCAGTCTGGTTTTTCCCTCACCAGTGGCAGCCATGGGGGTCCTCCCCCACACTGCAGAGACACCTTGGAAGTCCCACTCTAGAGACTGCAATTCAGAGAAGGTGCCACTATGGGGCACACTAGTGGAGAGGATAAAACCTTGTCTGGACATTGGTGCAGAAATAAGAATGTGGGTATGTCAGTGCTGCCCGGGGCTGGACACGTTCCCGTCACAGCTGATGGGGGTACAGGTTCCACAGGGAGCACCAAGACCACACCACATCGCCGCACCCCTTGCGCTTGAGAGAAACTTCTAGTCAGGCACCTCCAAAGTGACCTCTTGGCATGTTTGCAGCCCCTTATGGGGGTCTGAAGGTGACCACTGCCCTGCCCCTTGGGCTGCATGGAGGTCCTTGAGACAGATGGCCAGGGGCCACTGGAGCAAGTATAGACCCTTTGGGGGTCACTTTTACCCCACCAGGTCCTGGGACGGCCCTGGATCCAGATGGTTCTGCGTCCTGAGATGTCTGTTTGTGGCTCTGAGTTTCATGGGCTGTGGCACCCCAGGTCTGCAGGTGGGAAGAGAAATCTCAGCAACGGGTCAGGCTGCCCTGCAGAGGGTGAGGTCAGGGTCTGAGATTTGGGTTCTGCCGTGGACAGCTGGTACAGCAGTCAGAAAAGCAAAGGGTGTTTCTCAGCCTGGAAGGTTCTGGCTGAGAGGACATGGCAGTGCCATGGAGAAAGTTCTGGGCCCCAAGGGCGGAGGGATTTGAAGGCCAGGGTGTGAGAAGTGAGACAGGAAACAAACTAGAGGTGATGTGGGGGGAGAGAGAGCAGAGGGTCCAGGAGACAGGCAGGGGCCTATGTGCTAGAGCTGGGGACAGCAGCATACCAGATGGGGGGACATGTGGGCATCTGAGAGCCGGGGGTGGTGGGCATAAGTGGTGTGGACTTTAGGGGAGGAAGGGTTGCCAGTGAGCTTAGGAGCTACTTATGAGGGGAGTGGCTGGTTCTGAGCCTACTTCGGGTCCTGCATTATATGGACAAACTGGTAAACACACTGCAAATGGGTGACTTTGTCTCCAGGTAATTTATTATTGGCAAATATAAACATCATGTTCAGGAAAAAAATCCCATGTAATTTCTGTGCAGTATTTAGTTACTTTCTTCAAGGAAGTATTTTTTGGGGGGGAAATGCCGAAGATGGTCACTTACACTGTTGTTGTTAAGTGCCGTCGAGTCGCAGGTGACTCATATTGACCCTATGAAGGAGAGTCCTCAACACTTGGGTGTCTTTGATCCTCTCTCCAGGTTCATAGGGTTTCTGGAAGCAAGCTATTATGGAAATGAATGCCACTCCTTCCAAGCTTGTTTTAATTGGGGAGCTCCAGCCCACTCTCTGTCCGCTGGACTTACACTGGACTTACACCGTACAACAGCACAAATCAAAGTAAATTTTTATTTTGCTGAAAAGAAAATTGTGCTGCTCTCTCCATGGCGTAAGAGGACTCTGGTGCCTCTGTGGTAAAGAGCTAAGCTGGCAGTGCAGCGGCGCACTGTGTGAACCCACCGGAGCTCTGTGAGCGAGATGGACAGCCAACTCCCAGGAGATCTCCAGCCTTTGGAAATTCACTGCAGAGTCAGCTAGGAGTCAGTTCCCACTCAGCAGCAAATAACAAGTTTATGGTCCGCTTTAAATTCAGAAAAGGTGTGTAAGATTGTGTCCTTTCCCCATACCCAAGCAATCTGTACACTGGGAAAACCACTCAAGCTGGACTTGATCAAGAAGAAACTGGTGTCAGGATTGAAGGGGGACCTGTCAACGGCCTGTATTGGACAGGTGACACAACCTTGCTTGCAGAAAGGGAAGACTTAACGCACTTATTGCAGAAGATCAAAGATTACAGCCTTCGATTTTTGTTACATCTTGACACCAAGAAAACCGAAGTCTTGATTCAGGTACATAAGGCTGGCGGATTATGAGACTTTTTTTTATTATTATTTTGTGTGTGTATACCATCATACTGGATCTGACTGGTACAGGAGTAGATTGCCCCTCCTCCAGCAGAGCTTCTGATGGATTCAAACCTCATACCTCTGGGATTATAAAGTAGGCGGATTAGAGAAAAAAGAATCAGTAAGGAAGTGAGATTAAAAGAGAAGGCAGAAGGAATGGGGGAAGAACACAAAACCAGAGGAAAAGCAATGAGAAATACAAAACCCGAGCAAGAGGAAGGGCCCTGAACGCAGCACCAGATCTGTGTCCTTTACCACGGCAGTGCTGGATGGAGCTGGGGTCTGGCTCAGAACAGCGTGTCTGCCGGCCGAGCAGGAGAGTGGGCTTGGGGTGCCTAACCAGAGGAGAGCTTTTGCCTGTCTGTGACATGGTAGAAGCTCTAAGATGTGAGCTGTGTGTCCCCACCCTTCCAGTCCAGACGCCCTGGGGGTGGACACCCAGCCCGGGATACTTACTGCTGACCTAGTCTTCCTGGACAGGCCTGGTGTCTTTGCCAGTCCAGGGGACATGTCCTGTCACCAACCCCTCATGGAACATCCCCACCCCATCACCCCTCAGAGGGTGGAGTACAGTCATCCAGACTTCAGTCAGGGATGGTGGTGCTGTGAGGGTGCTGGTCACAGGACAACACTGCCTTGTACTCAGGGAACCCCAGTGTGGCAGGTGGATTCCTCTCTGGGTCCAGCCACACCCCCACATTCTGCAGTATGGGATCCCAGCCACACCCTCACATTCTCCAATTTTTGTTTCCATTCCCCAAGTTGAGGTCCCAGCAGCTAGTTCCCTGAATTCTCCAGAGTGGGGAGCCTGTTTCCCAGCCTCCCTTAAAGCTGAGTGCTGCTGTATGAATTTGGAGTCCAAATTCAAACCAAAAACCTGCGGACTTTCAGGAAGTCGGCTGTTGGGAGCTCAGAGGTGCAGACTGAGCTCCAGCAGCCATGAGGCCACCGTGAACCCCAGAGGTCAGGAGTCTGCAACCGTGGATGAGGCACTGGCTAGCAGTTAGTGGGAGGGATGCCCCCACCCTGTGCAGGCCACGCCCTCCAGCCTGCCTGCTCCACAGATGTCTTTCAGACATGCAGAGGGTGAAAGCAGAGAGGAAGTGCATCTAAGGGGGAGAGTGTGTGGAGAGCTGGGTGCCGGGAGGTACTCCACTGCAGACTGTGCTGGACGCTATGGGTGCCAAGGCAGCCGCCCCAGAGGTGAGAGGGAAGCCAGGCAAGAAGGGCCAGACTTCAGGGGCTCCCACGGCCATGGTCCTCTGTCAGCCATGCAGGGTGGAAGGTGGGGACCAGCCACTGCAGGCTGGGCAAGCTTGGTGGCTTGTCACCTGTGCCCACTGCTTGGAGGTGCCACCATCGCTGGGTCATTCTCTCAACATGGCCAGTTAGTAGGGCCCAGAACACATAAACCCCACCCAGGGACCAGTCTCCCCAGCTTCTGGGATGGTGAAGTTGGAGATCCCCTTCTGTTCTGGGGACCTGTGGCCATAGGAAGTGCCTCAATGACTCCAGGGTGGGGACAAAGTTCAGGGAGGGGAGGCACAACTTGTCTGGGGGACCCAGGGTCCCTGCCAGCCCAGTGTGGGTGCCCCAGACTTCAGTAGAGGAAGGGCATACTCCACCATTGTCCTGTAAAGGGGCACTCTGCTTTTGTGGGGATGGGAGACTGAGGTCCACTCTGTGGACACTTTGTGGGGCACCTTGGGCTCCTATCGGCCCCAGGTGGGAGGGAAAGACTGGTTTCCACTCTGGCACCTGGGCATGAGGTGTCAAGTTTGTTGAGGTTCTCTGAGGTCTCCCACACCTGGAGCCTCTCTCGAGGTGACTTCTGGGGCTCCACATCTGAGCCGCACTGTAGAGTTCCAGGTCCTGCTAGCCCTGCTCCCAAGCTGTAAGGGCCAGAGCCTTGGAGACCAACCCCTGGTACCTCTGAAGTTTGGCAGCCCAGGTGCCAGATTCTGGCCTTGTTGAGGACACCACTGACCACCACAGGCCACCATGAGCCAGGAACAGCCTGGTTATGTCCACCAGAAGGAGATGTTTCCCAGGGCTCCAGGACCACCAGGATCACCCAGGCTTTTCCTCATACCCAGGCCTCTGCCCTCAGGCCCTCAGGCCCTCAGGCCCTCAGGCTGTCAGGCCCTCAGGACCGCAGGTGGGGGGCAAAGGGGCATGGTGTTGGGCTGTAGGCAGGCATGCTGGGGAAAGCAGAAGCGGTTTGAGCCTCATTTGCATTGCAGTTGAGACAAGGAACTGAGATGCAGACACCTGGCAGTCCCCCCTTTCCAGAGAGAGGACGAGGGGACACTCCCACCCATGTAGCTGATGCGCACGGGAGAGAACACAGCGAAAGTGGAAAAAAAGAAAGGAAACCACCCAGCTGCTGTGGTGCAAAGACCCACCAGGGCTGTGCTCCAGGGTTTCAGTGGGGATGGACACATTAGCGTCCAGCTCTAGGGTTTCAGTGCGGGTGGACACATTGGGGTCCACTCAGAAGCTGCCCCTGAGTCAGCCTGTGCTGTGGGCTGTAGCGAGGAGTCAACAACTCCTCAGTGGCCCCAGACATGGGCAGCAGAAGCGCCCAGGGCTCCTGGGGTCCCAGGAGTGTCTAGGGAGGGTATCCCCATGGGCTTGTCTCTGGTCCAGCAGCCAGGCTGCCCCATGCTGGTGACGCAGAGTGTCCCTTACAGGTGGCCCTGAGACCTCCACAGAGAAGCATGGGGATCCATCCCTGGCCCTGCTCCACAGCCCACTACAGGGACAGCCAGGTGTGAGGGGACCATAGAGATAGTGGAGCCTTGGTCAGCATGGAGAGGACAGGAGTTGGTCAGCCATCAGGTCCTTGAGGGCTGGAGTCACATGTTGGAGGGCAAATCCAGCAGTCTGGGCTACAAGGATCTGCCCACAGCATCCCAAGGGAACCTGGCTACTCTAATGCTTGTCCATGAGGGAGCGCCATTCTGCTCAGTTCAACCCCCAGAGCCTGGACAGCCCCCTTTGCAACCTGGAACACTCAGAGCTGCCCCAGGACCCAAGGTGACCCTTGACTCCACTGCAGGTGCTGGGAGGCCTGGCAGTTCTGAGCCTCGGGGCCTTGGCCCTTGCTCTCCTCCTGTGGCAAGCATCCCTTCCATCCACCTCGGGCGAGAGACAACTTGAGGAGGAACCTGCCCCATCCTGGCACCGTGGCGCCCACCTGGCCTGGGATCTCAGAGAAGAGGAGGTGTCCACACGGCAGGACAACTGCCAGTGCGTGGGAGCCAGAATCAGTCCTGCTGCCCAGGCTCCATGGCCACCGGAGACCCCCAGACCGACTCCTCCCAGGGAAACACCTCGTCCACCTCTGCCCACCCCCACCAGACCACCTCAGAGAAGCTCTGCCCCGTCTCCACCCAAGACCCAGTTCAACTCCCCCAGAGAAGCCCCATGTCCACCTGTACCCGAGCCCCCATGACGCTCCTGTCCAGGCAGGAAGTGAAGCTGGAGAAGAGCAGCCCTCTGCACACCTGTCCCTCACAGTACACATCCCTACCTCACCCGCATCTCTCCTTGGTCCCCTCTACCCCACACTGTACACCTGCCCCCCACCTCACACCTGTACCCCATCTACAACTCATCTCTGCCCCTGCATGACTGTCCCTTGATCTTGCACACCTGACCCCCACCTGCCCCCTGGCCCCACTTCCCCACCTTCCCCCCTGCCCCCTACCTGCATACTTGTCCCACCACCTGTCTTGCACACCTGGAGATAAGTCTATGCACTTCAGGCCAATCTCCTCCTTCTGAGTCAGTGACACCGGACCCATTGGTTCTGCTGGACCCAGGGCACCCTTCTGGGGTGAGGTGGGCTGGAACCTGGCCCTAAATTGGCTTTCTAGCCCACCCCATCCACCCTCTCCCTGGACCATCTGCAGGGTCCTTCTGCCCCTGAAGATTGCTGAATTAGACTTGCATCTGCCCAGTCAAGGAGGTGCCAGGCTGTGAAGCACCATGTTCCCCAGGCCCTGTCCCTATCTCTTGATTCTGGGCCCTCCCGAAGTGGGGTCTGTGTGAGGCACTCAGGCTCCTTGTTCCCAGGTGGGGTCTATGAGGTGGGGACTGGGAGGGGCTCAGCCACCTTGTTCCTCGAGTATGAGTTCTCCTGAGGAGGGGGCTGGGGGAACTCAGTCTGTTCTCCCCACTGTGCAGGCTGGTCCTCGTGGAGAGCATACCCCAGAACTTGCCTCTGTCTAATCTGACTGCCCAGCCGCTAGCCCAGGCCTGGCTGCGGCTACTCGACATTGCCCAGGAGAGTGTCCATGTGGCCTCCTACTACTGGTCCCTCACAGGGCCTGACATCGGCATCCATGACTCCTCCTCCCAGCTGGTAGGCCCCCTGACTTGAGGGCCCTGCTGCACTGGGCTATGGGGCCATGCCCTGGGCCAGTTTTGGGGGTGGAGGAGGATGGGGACAAGGCCCCGGGCTGGCTTGGAGATGGGAAAGAGAGGGCCAAGCCCCGGACATGCTCCTGAGAGGGAGTGAAGAAGTCATCTTGGGGGCCAGCCCCACATTCCGTCTGCCCCCAGGGAGAGGCACTTCTGCAGAAGCTGCTGCAGCTCTTGGACAAGAACATCTCCTTGGCTGTGGCCACCAGCAACCCAACGCTGGCCACGAAGTCTACAGACCTGCGGGTGCTGGCTGCCCGGGGTAGGTGCCTGTGAGCTCAGCGGGCCCTGGACCCTGGGACGAGGGCAGGACAGGGCTGTGTGGTCTGAGGCTGGGTGCCCCCCACCCCGAGCCACCTCAGCCTAGAGGGAAGGGCAGGGCACTCCATCTGCTCACCCTGGACTGTCATGCCAGCCCCTGACCAGAGCACCAGGCAGTGCAAGCTCTCGGGAAGGAGGGAGGAAGGATGGAGGGAGAGAGGGAGGGAGGCAAGGAAGGAAGGATGGATGGAGGGAGGGAGTGAAGGAAGGAAATTGGTGGGTGGGAGGGAAGGAAGGATGGACAGAGGGACAGAGAGAGGGAGGAAGGGAGGCAGAGCGGACCAGACAGGGACCCTCAATCGGGAGCAGGAATCCCGGTGGCCTGGAGGCCTGGCCAGCCCTGAAGAGGAGGGGTGATGCCTCAGCAGCAGAGCAGTACTGGCGACAAGGACTGACTTGGGGTGTGAGCATCAGCTCCCCAGGTCAGCATGACGAGCCTGTGGGCTTCTTGTGTTCTGCCAGGTGCCCAGGTGCGGCGTGTGCCCATGGGGCGGCTCACTGGTGGCGTTCTGCACTCCAAGTTCTGGGTGGTGGACAGGCGGCATGTCTACCTGGGCAGTGCCAACATGGACTGGCGGTCCCTGACGCAGGTAAGTCCAGGGCACTGAGCTTGGGTCCCCAGGTGGACAGCAGGTTCCTGGACAAAGATGGCATCACAAGTCGACCGAGGGAAGCTGAGTGACATCTGTGATGTCTCAGCAGTGACGGCAGCAGGAGACTGGTTTGAAGCAGGATGCTGACCGAGGGAGGGCAGGGGACACCGCCGAGCTGGGGCCTCCTAGAAATGGCGGTGGACCGTGGGCCCACGGATGTGGCGGCTACTGCGTGTGGTCGCTGTGAGACGAAGCCGCCTGCCTCCTTGCGGGTTCTCACAGGACATCATTCCAGACCATCAAAGCCCTGAGCTCCACTGCAAGTGCACTCTCTAGTTTGGGGCCCTCCAGAGGGTGCTGCAGAAGGCCCCCTGTAGTAGCGGCTGTGCTCCAGCAAGCCTTGAGGTGCAGCAGTGGGGCCCCATCTGGAGGACCTGGGGACTCCCAGTTGCATCCCCTCAGTGCGCCTGGTGAAGGTGGGAGACCTGAAGCCACACCTCTCCAGCCCTTGACCTGTCTACAGGTGAAGGAGCTGGGCGTGGTCATTTATAACTGCAGCCATCTGGCCCGAGACCTGGACAAGACTTTCCAGACCTACTGGATGCTGGGCGCACCCAAGGCCATCCTCCCCAAAGCCTGGCCTCGGAACGTCTCAACCAACGTTAACCGCTTCCGGCCCTTCCGGGGTCACTTCCACGGGGTGCCCACCGCTGCCTACTTCTCGGTGAGGGGCTGATTGCATCACTGTCCTATCACTGTTCCCCAGGCCCAAATGGCCTTCTCCATGGAGGCCGAGACCCAGTGACCGAGGGGCGACCAGCCAGGAACCTTCCCCGGGACAATAGTGGGCCCGCCCCACTGCTCAGGGTTCCTCAGACTCGGGCCCCTGAGCAGACTCCCTGGGCCGGGGAGGGCCTGCTGGCCCCGTCCTGTTTTCCCACATGGACTGAGGCTGCTCCAGGGCCCTGCTCGGCCTCTTCCACCACACACGGAGTTGGTCTGGCCAAGCGTCCGGCTAAGGGATGGAGTTAGGTCCTCACTGAGCCCCTCTGGCAGGCCTCGCCACCCGTGCTCTGCCCCCATGGCCGCACGCGAGACCTCGACGCACTGCTGACAGTGATGGGGCAGGCACGCGAGTTTCTCTACGCCTCGGTCATGGAGTACTTCCCCACCACGCGCTTTAGCCGCACGCCCAGGTGTGCGCGGGCGGCGAGGGGTGCGCGCGCGGGCGGCGAGTTGGGTGTGTGGATGAAGCTGGGAACATAGGCAGGACCTGATGTATGGACAGCGTTAGTGAGTGGGCTGGGCGGGTGCATGGAGGGAGCTGGGTGAATGGGCGGGGCCGATATATGGGTGGAGCCAGGTGCGTGAGGCGGAGTCAGGTGCGTGGGCAGAGTCAGGCTCATGGGTGGGACCTGATGCATGGGTGGCGTTGGTGAGTGGGCAGGGCGTGGGCAGGGCCTGGGCAGTCAGGCCCACTCTGCTGTGATCACTGTTCAGAGCACCTCCTGCAGACTCACCCAGCCCTGCTTAACTCAGGTACTGGCCAGTGCTCGACAACACCCTAAGGGCAGCAGCCTTCAGCAGGGGCGTCCACGTGAAGCTGCTGGTCAGCTGTTGGCTCAACACGGACCCCACCATGTTTCCCTACCTGCGGTCTCTGCAGGCTCTTAGGAACCCTTCAGCGGGCATCTTTGTGGACGTGGTGAGAACCTCTCCCAGGGGATAGTGGGCAAAGCAGTCCCTGTCCCCTACCCAGCCTGACACCTCTGTTTGCCCTGAAGAAAGTTTTCATCGTGCCTGCGGGGAACTACTCCAGTGTCCCCTTCAGCAGAGTGGACCACAGCAAGTTCATGGTCACCGAGAAGGCAGCCTATATTGGTGAGTGCAGGAAAAGACTGGGGCCAGTCCCTGCCCAGGGCGTTGAAGCCGAGGGGGCGGCATGACACCCGAGGCCTAAACCCACAGAGTGATTTAGTCTCTGGGGTGCGTGGATGGAACCGAGTGTGTCACTAGCGATAGACGAGGGTGCTAAGGGTGGGCCAGGGACCCAGCATGAACCTTCGGTACAGGGGAGCTTCAGAAGGGGTCCAGGTCCCTGGTGGACTTGGTGAGCAGGCATTGCCAGCTTCCCATGGCCACACTGGGCAGGTGAAGAATCCTCAACACAGAGCCTTCAGAACCCTAGCCGGGCCATCTGTCCACCCCTCTTTGGTCAGGATCCTGGGAGAGGTCCACATCTCAGGAGCTGGCTGGCCATGCGTGCCAGAGCCAGGGCTGCCGTATGGGGGCTGGAGGAAGCCAGGTAGCCAGGAAGCACCTTCAAGCCTGCACGGGTCCTGTGAGCCCCGTGACAAGCACCTGTCCACCTCCCCAGGCACCTCCAACTGGTCTGAGGATTACTTCAGCAGCACTTCAGGTGTCGGCCTAGTGGTCAGCCAGAGAGCACCCCATGGCCAGCAGGGGGTCCCCACGGTGCAGGAGCAGCTGCGGCAGCTCTTCGAGCGGGACTGGGCCTCCCCGTATGCTGTGGGTCTGGACAGACAGGCTCCAGGCCAGAATTGCATCTGGGGGCGCTGAGGCCAGCAGTCCATTTCAAGGACACTGCCCTCTCTGACGGTCCTCTCAGCATCGCCCCTACTCAACTCCTGGGACATGGTCAGGACCACCTCACCCTCAAGGCCTTCACAAGCACTGTTCTCTAAACCTGGCTCTTCCTGAACCTTACTCCTGCAGGAAACCCTCCTCAGCTCCCCAAAAGCCCGACCCACTGCCCTCCCATCGGCTCTGACTCACGGTGGCCCAGTGCAGGACAGAGAGCCCACCCGCAGGGTCCCCAGGGCTATGGTGAACTGGAAGGAGCCCTGGCTGCTGACCCACAGTTATGCGGTGGGCTCTCTCTCTCTCTTGTGTGGCCTTCACAGACCTAGTGGAGGCTCAGCCGCTGGCCGCTTCCAACTCGATGCCCCATAACAACGCTTATAATGCAAACTAAGTGCTTCCTCTTTGTGTCTGGAGCCCTGAAATGGAGCACTTAATCACTGCACTACTGGTCCCACTAGCCGCCATGTGCTTCTCTCCCTCTGTGTCAGTCCAGCACCACCATGTACTCCTCAGTCCTGCTCAGGCTGGTCTTCAAGTGGAGGGATGAGTGCTGACACCTCACTTCCACGGGGATCCCGCAGGCTGGGGGTGGAACCCAGACTGTGGGGCGGCCTTAGGGGTGAGCCTAAATCAACAAGAGAGTTCCAGTTCCACGGGGCAGGATCTGGTGCTCAGGGGTGGACCTGCATCTGAACAATAGAATCTACTGATGCACATCTGAGGGGCAGTGTCTGGTGCCCAGGGGAGGGCCCATGCCTTGGGGGCGGGCCTAGTGTGCAGGGGCGGGTCCATGTCTGAGGGGCAGAGTCTAGTGCCCAGGGGCGGGTCCACATCTGGAGGCAGAGTCTGGTGTCCAGGGGCGGGCCCATGCCTAGGGGCGGGCCCACGTCTGAGAGGCGGAGTCCGGTGCATAGGGGTGGACCCATGTCTGAGTCCTGGGGTGAGTGGGCAGTTACTCTGTGCCACAATCACACAGAACTCATGTGGTGAGAACTGGCATCCAGCAGTCCTTCGAGCCGGAGGGAGCCAGGCCAAGTATCCCTCAGAGGGCTTGTGCCCATGGACCATGGAGGGAGGTTGATGACAGGGTGGGTCCCTGAAGCTCCTTCTGCTGCTTCCCGTGGAGAAATGGAGTGGGTTCCTCGGGGAGCAAGCCTCTGAGACCCCAGTGTCACGGAGTGCAGTTGTCCCTTGGACCATACTGCACTCGGTGCTTGCTACCTGTGCTGCTGTGTGCGTATGTGCTGTTTCTCTGTGTCTGAATGTCAGGTGTGACTGTACACCTGTGTGTCTGTGCATGTGTGAGTATTTCTGTGCCTGGTTAACTGTGTGTGTCTACATGTGTGTGACTTTGCGCCTGTGTACATAACTCTGTGTGCACGTTTATGTTTGCTCGTCTGTGTACATAACTCTATGTGTACTTGTATGTTTACTCGTCTGTGTGTATATCTGTGTGTATGTACCTGTGCATGTGTGCACATGTCTGTGTGTATTTCTGTGTGTGCACTTATCTGTGTGTGAGTCCCCCGAAGACAGTGAGCTCTGAGGGCAGGAGGGGTCATTTTCTCTGTCGCTCATCACACCTGTGATAGGAGGCCCCTGGGAAATAATAAACATCTTGATGGACACTGGCTATAAAATTACCACTCCATGCCCACTGCCACGCCTGCAGCCACACCCACACCAGCACCCATGCCCACAGCCACGCCCACACCAGCAGCCACGCCCACACAACACCCATGCCCACAGCCACGCCCACACCAGCAGCCCTTCCCACAAGACAAAGCCGTCAGATGCTCATGTCTAGTTTATTTAGCAACACCCTCTTCTCCACTCACACCTCCAAGGCACCCTCACACTGATGGGAGCTCTTGTGGGACTGGGGTGCAGCGTATACAAGGCTTTGGGGGAGTTAGACACACCGAAGAAGCTGAGTACAAGGGTCCATGTTTGCAGGACTGTGATGGTTGGTCACACAGGCATCTGTCCACTGCGTTCTTAGTCCTCTGAATGGAAGCGGATGAAGCATTATGGGGTGGGGTGTGCAGTACACGTGCCAGAGCTCTGCTTTGGGGTTTTATGTGTGTGGACAGGTGTACGTGCTTGTGTGCCAGCGTGCGTGAATGTCTGTGTGCATCTGTGTGCACCACACCTGTGTGTGCATGTGTGAGATCTGGGGGCATGTCAGGGAGCAGCGCTCCTCTGCGGCAGGGTCAGTCTCTTCTCTGTGGATGTCACGGTCCCTCCTCTGGAGCTTGGCCTGCGTGCACAGCCCCTGCCAGCTCTGCATCCTTGACTTCAGGGGAGAGACTTTCACAGGCATCAAAAAAGATGGCTGTTTCTTCTTGGAGTCTTTGCTCCTCAGGCACTGCTCCATCTTCAGTCCTTTTGGTCTTCTTAGTGGGAGATGAAGAGAAACCCAATTTGGGAAATCGGAACCAGCCCCCTTTGTCTGGTTTTCTAGGCAGCTCTGCCTCTGGCCGAGCCTCGGGCTGCGTTTGGATGGGAGAGGGTCCCAGGACCTGAGCTTTAGAATCAGAACTGCTCGTCTCCTCCCCAGAAGATGAAAGCCCAATGTTTGGAAGCCAAAACCGAAAAAGACCAGCCGGTTTCTTACTTGCAGGTCTGGGCTCGTGACCCCCATCTCCACCTGGCTGGTCGGCCTCCTCCTGGCCGTCCTTGGAGGGGACCTCCAGCTCCAGGATCTCTGGTGGCTCCTCGTCTGAGCAGCTGTTAGTGTGTGGGGAGCCGGGCGCTGTGGGTGTGCTGACGCTGGCTGAGATGATCTCAAAGGGCTCCCCATCTAGCTGCAGGTCTGCAGAAGTGGGGTCTGCTCCTGAGGCCTCTTGCTGGGGAACCTCTGTTGGCCTATCTTCCGACTGGGAGCCAAAAGTGGCTGTGTGGCCTAGAGTCTGTGTTGGGGGCTCAGGGATTTTCACCTTGAGCAGGGAAAAGCCATACGTGGGCGTTTGGACCTCAGAGGAGGGCACTTGGGACTCTCGCACAATCTGAGTGGAGAAAGCTTCTGGCGGGGAGGATTCACCAGGCCCGAGCGGGACCCCACCACACACAGTGACCACCTGGCTTGCCACTTGAGTGCCCTGGATGTGCACCCTCACCTTGGAGAGTGAAGTCATTGCTGGTGACTGCCCTGTGTCTGTAGGCTGCAAGATGCTGGCCACCCAGGCGTCTGTGCTGTCCCTGCCCATGGGCCCCCCGGAACCTGCCCCTTGACATGGTACTTCTCTCACAGAGGGGACAAAAACATCAGCATCTGTGCTGGGGGCACGGAAAGCAAACCTGGGCCCCTTCAACCTGGGGAAGGTGACGGTGACCACGGAATCCTCCCAGAGCTGCTCTGTCTGCACGATGGAGACCCGGGCTGGTGTCTCAGTCTGTGCCGTCCGGAGTTTGACAGGTCCTTCTCGATGGTCCCCAGGCTCAGGAGGACCTGGCTTGTCTGACTGTCCTGGGGCAGCCTGGTGTGCTGACAGACTCTGGAGCAGGAGGGAGCCTTCCCCAGGGCGCACCCTGGCCTCCTTCAGCATGGCCGCTCCCACAGGGGGGGACAGCCCCAAGCCTGGGCCATGGACACTGCATTCCAGGACATCATCCTGGGACCTGGTCTCAGCTGGTCCGTCAGCCTCAGTATCTGTGAGCTGTGGGGTCGTGGCAACTTCCACTCTAGACTCATAGGAGTCCTGACCCTGGACTCCAGCTGCCTTGTCCTCACCTTGAGGACCAGGGCCCGGGGCCATGGCCGAGGCAGCCCCATCCTTGTCCTTGGTGGCCGTACGCCAGAAGCCAGACATTCGGAACCTGGGCACTCGGAACCAGCCATCCTGTGAGCCTGCTCGCACCCCAGTCACCTGACCCGTGCCCCCAGGGCTCTGCACTAAGGGGGCTTCAGAGTCCAGTGGGACCCCAGCAGAAGGGGGCATCTCTTCCTTAGGGGGGACTGTGCCTTCCCTGGGAGTGGGCAGCACTGAGCTACCCAAGGGTCCATGGACCCCATGGCCTTCACTGTGAAATGAGTCATGCTCAGGAAGACTGGTCTCTGATCGGCTCCCAGTCACTTTGGCTTTGGGGGCCTCCCTAGCCTCACCCCCATCATTGCTGTTCCTTCCTGCAGCTGCAGAGCTCCAGGAGAGAGACCCCTGGGCCTCAGCCTGGGGCCGGCCTGTCCCCTTGGAGAGCTGGAATGTGGGCGTGGCCAAGCTCGACTTCTCCGTCTGCCCCTTCACGCCTTCTGTCTCCAGGGGCAGCTTTGCCTCCCCTTCTGCTGTAAGCACATAGCACCCAGTCTGCATGCTGGGTGGGGTGGGGTCCAGGCCCAGGCTGAGCTCCACTTCGCCCTCAGGACCTCTCTGTTGTCCCACCCCCTTCTTAGGAGAGCGGCTGAGGGAAGGAAGCTTGAACCGTGCTGTTTTGAAGGGACTGCCCTTCCTGGTTTGCTCACTGTCCTTGCTGGCCATTGTGACATCAGGCTCAGAGTGGCCCTCCAACCCCTCGGAGACCAGGGTGCCCCCAGACAGCAGAGCCGTGCTGGGTGGAAGGGATGTGCCCGTCCTCAGAGCTGCAGTGTCCATGTCCTCGTCCTCAGCGGCACTGGGAGTCACCACTGAAACCCCGAACTTTGGTTTATAAAATTTAGGAAAAGTGACCCTTGCATAGGTAGCAGAAGCCAGGAACGCCACAGGGCTAGGGGCTACATCCATGTGCTGCTCGGGAGCCCGGGGTTGCATCTCAGCTGCACCCTGGAGGCTGGGGCAGGGTGCATCAGTGTGAAGCACAAGTGTTGTGTCCTCTGGACACTCAGCAAGTCTGGTGGCTACAGGGATTGTGACCAGGTCCTTTGTCAGAGCGACACCATCCCTGATGGAGAGGTGGGAGGACTCCACAGGTGAAGGCTGGCAGTCCTGCGTGTCTGAAGGAACAGCCAAAGAGCCCACCTTTGGGATCCGCGAGAACTGGGCACCACTAGCCCCAGGCTCCTCCCCGGGGGCCTTCAGGTCAGCTTTTAACATTGTGACGCTAGGCATCTGGAACTTGGGCAGGTGCCCCTGGAGTCCAGGTGTGCTTCTGTCTGAGTCAGAGAGTGGCTGGCCCTCAGGTAGCTTCACGTCCACCTCGCCACACTTCACTTGCACATCGAGAGAGGAACGCTGGATGCTGAGATCAGCAGGTTGGGCTTCTTCCTCCATGGAGGAGACAGGCTCTTCCACCTGGGTGTTACGCAGGGACATGTCCACAGAAACCCTCCTGGGCTTGTTGGGCACAGACAAACCCAGCGAAGGCACCTTAAACTTGGGCATCTTAAACTTGCCATCTTTGGAAGCCAGGTCCTTGTCTCTCAGGGACACGTCACTTTCAACCTTGGCTTCTGGGGCTTTGCTGTCTACTTCCACTCTAGACAGGGGCAAGTCCATATCTGGTGAAGCCACTTCCTGCTTGAGGCTTTTCATGTCCACTTTGGGGCCTTTCATGTCCCCTTTGGGTGCCTTGATGTCCACCTTGGGGATCTTGACTCCAGGCATCTGAAACTTGGGCAGGTGCCCTTTGAGTCCAATACCCACAGCCTGTCCCAAGAGGTCTCCCTCTGACAATGGACCCTCAGGGAGCTTCACTCCCACCTCCTCACCCTCCACTTCCAGGTCAGCAGACGGGACTTGAATGCTGTGGTATCCAGGCTCAATCCCACCCTCCAGGGAGGGAACAGACTC
>NW_006400190.1:680175-687156 GCF_000299155.1 Elephantulus edwardii | reverse complement strand
GGGCCCTTTGATGTCTGCCTTTGTATCGTTGATTTCCGTTTTTGAGGCCTTGAAGTCCACCTTGGGCATCTTCACTTCAGGCATCTGGAACGTGGGCAGTTGTCCTGTGGGTCTGGTGACTACACATGGTCCTGAGAGCTCTTTCTCTGGCAGCTGACCCTCAAGTAGCTTCGCATTCACCTCCCCACCCTTCACATCCACATCAGTAGAAGGGAGTTGTATGCTGAGATCACACGACTTGATTTCTTCTTCCATTGAGGAGACAGAGACTTCCACTTGTGCCTCAGACAGAAATACTTCTGTAGAGGCCTCCGTGAACTTGCTTGGTGCAGACGTGCCAAAGGACGACATCTTGAGCTTGGGCATCTTGAATTTACTGTCTTTGATCTTAAGGTCCTTGTCTCCTAGTTTGCTTTTTTCTTCTCCCTTTCCTCCCTCCATGGAAAGCGTGGGACAAGCGGTGTCTGTCTCTGCTTTGGGCAGAGATGTGTCAACATCAAGGATACTGATATCCAACTTGGGTTTTTTCATGTCAACTTTGGGGCCCTTGATATCCATGTTGGGGGTCTTAAGATCCATTGTTGGCATCTTTACACTGGGCATCTGGTATTTGCGATGTTGCCCTTCTAATGTATCACATACATCTGGTCCTGGGAGCTTTCCCTCTGACAGAGAACTCTCAGACAGCTTCATGCCCAATTCAACTCCCTTCATCTCTGTGTGGACAGATGGACGTTGAATGCTCAGGTCACCACTCTTGACCTCTCCCTCCATGGTGGGCAATGAGGCCTCTACTTGGGACTCAGGCACAGATATCTCCACTGAGGCCTCAGTTGACTTGCTAAGTGCAGGCATGCCAAAGGGTGGCATCTTAAACTTGATGTCTTTGGTGGCCAAGTCCTTGTCCCGTAGGCACAAGTCACCTTCCACTTTTACTCCTAGAGTCTGGATATCCATTCCTATGCAAGATAGGGACATGTCCCTGTCTGGGGTGGCCACTTCCCCATTTAGGTCTTTCATGTCCACTTTGGGATCCTTGATATCCACGTGGGGGAGCTTAAAGTCCACTTTTGGCATCTTCACAGGAGTCATCTGGAATTTGGGCTGGAGTTCTTTTGGTGCATCTCTTACGTCGAGTTCTGAGAGCTCCACCTCAGGCAACTGGCCTTCAGGAAGTTTCATGCCCATGTTGACACCCTTCACCTCTCTGTGGACAGATGGGAGTTTGATGCTCAGGTTACCACTCTTGACTTCTCCCTCCATGGTGGACACAGAGGCCTCTACCTCACGCTCAGGCAGAGATACCTCCGCTGAGCCCTTGATGGACTTGCTTGGTGCAGACATGTTGAACGATGGCGTCTTGAACTTGCTGTCTCTGGAAGCTAGGTCCTTATCTCCCAGGGATGAGCCTCTTTCCAACTTGTCACTCGGAGTTTGGATGTCCATCTCCATTCTTGACAGGGATATGTTGCCTTTGTGGGTGGTCACCTCCCCCTTCAGGCCTTTCATATCCAATTTGAGACCCTTCATATCCACTTTGAGGTCTTTGATTTCCACCTGAGGTGCCTTGATGTCCAACTTGGGGGTCTTGATGTCCACGTTAGGTGTTTTGACTCCAGGCATCTGGAACTTGGGCAGTTGCCCTCTGGATCTCGTGACTACATCTGGTCCTGAGAGCTCTCGCTCTGGCAGCTGACCCTCAAGCAGCTTCACCTCCACCTCCCCATCCTTCATTTCCACATCAGTAGAACGGAGTCGAATGTTGTGATCACATGCCTTGACTTCTTCCTCCATGGAGGGGACAGAGACCACTACTTGTCTTTCAGGCAGGGACACTTCTACTGAGGCCTCCATGGACTTGCTTGGTACAGACACACCAAAAGACGGCATCTTGAACTTGCTGTCTTTGGCAGTCAAGGCTTTGTCTCCCCCAGACAGGTCATCTTCAATCTTGATTTCCAGATTCTGGATATCCATCTCCATATGAGGCATGGACATCTCCATGTCTGGGGTGGCCACCTCACCCTTTAGGTCTTTCACATCCACTTTGGGACCTCTCAAGTCCACTTTGGGGGCCTTCAGGTCAATGTCAGGGCCCTTGATATTCATCTGAGAGGCCTTTAAGTCCAATTGGGGCACCTTGACACTGGGTATCTGGAATTTGGGCAAGTGCCATTTTGGTGCATCGCCTACATCTGAGAAGTGGACATCAGGCAGTTTCATGCCCACCTCGACACCCTTCACTGCTGTATGCTCAGATGTAAGTTGAATGCTCATGTCACTAGTCTTGACATCTCCCTCCATGGTGGGTACAGAAGCATCTACCTGGGACTCAGGCAGAGACACTTCCTCTGAGGCCTTGATGGACTTGCTTGGCACAGACAAGACAAATGACGGCATTTTGAACTTGGGCATCTTGAACTTGCTGTCTTTGGAAGCCAAGTCCTTGTCTCCCAGGGACAAGGCTTCCTCCACCTTGACGCTCACGGCCTGACTGTCCTCCTCCATGCTGGTCAGGGATAAGTCTACTTCAGGGATGGTAATATTTCCCTTGAAGTCTTTCATGTCCATACTGGGGCCTTTTATGTCCACTTTGGGGCCTTTAATGTCCACATTGGAGGCCTTGATGTCTACTTTGGGCATTATTTCAGGCATCTGGGACTTGGGCAATTTTTCTTTTGATCTGGTGACTACATCTGGTTTTGAGACCTCTCCCTCTGGCAGCTGACCCTCAAGCAACTTCATACCCACCTCCCTAACCTTCACTTCCACATCGGTTGAAGGGAGTTGAATGCTAAGATCACAAGGCTTGACTTCTCCCTCTGTGGGGGAGACAGAAACTTCCACTTGAGCCTCAGGCATAGACACTTCCACTGACTCCTTGATGGACTTGCTTGGTGCAGACACGCCAAAGGATGGCATCTTGAACTTGCTGTCTTTGGTTGCAAAGTCCTTTTCTCCCACAGGCACATCACCTTCCACCTTTACTCCCAGAGTATGGATACCCACCCATAAACTAGGCACCATGTCTGTAGTGGCAGTCTTATCTTTTAAGTCTTTCAGGTCTAACTCGGGGGACTTCAGGTCAACTGTGGGGCCCTTAATGTCATCTTGAGAATTTTTTAAGTCCATTTTGGGCATCTTGACACTGGGCATCTGGAATTTGAGCAGGTGCCCTTTTGGTACATTGTCTACCTCTAGTCCCGAGAGGTGGCCTTGAGGCAGCTCCATGCTCCCTTCCATACTCTTCACTTCTCTGTGGACAGATGGGAGTTGAATGCTTGGGGGACAGATGTTGACATCTTCCTCCATGGTGGGCACAGAGGCCTTTTCCTTAGGCTCAGGCAGATGTGTCTCCACTGAGGTCTCAATGGACTTACTTGGTGCAGATACACCAAAGGATGACATTTTGAACTTTGGAATCTTGAACTTGCTCTCCTTAAAGGTCAAGTCCTGGTCTCCTGGGAACAGATCACCTTTGACCAACATGCTGGGGGTCTGTATATCTAATTCCCTGCTGGTCAGGGTCAAGTCCACTTCTGTGGTGGTCATCTCTCCTCTAATATCTTTCATATCCACTTTGGGACACTTCATGTCCTCTTTGGTCCCCTTAATGTCCACCTTGGGGGTCTCAGTGTCCACTTTGGGAATCTTGACTCCAGGCATCTGGAACCTGGGCAGTTGTCCTTTAGTTGTGGTGACAACATCTTGCCCTGAGAGCTCTATCTCTGGAAGCTGACCCTCAAGCAGCTTCATGCCCCCTTCCTCACCCTTCACTTCCACATTGGTAGAAGGTTGTTGAATGCTGATGTCACACAGCATGACTTCTCCCTCCATGGAGGGGCACAAGACTTCAACCTGTGTCTTAGGCAGAGATATTTCCACTGATGCCTCCATAGAGTTGCTTGAAGCAGACATGTCAAAAGGTGGCATCTTGACCTGGGGCATCTTGAACTTGCCATCTTTACTCTTGAAGTCTTTGCCTCCTAGACTGCTATCTTCTTCTCCCTTCATGCCTTTCATGGACAGTCCAGGAGTAGTGATGCCCGCATGAACTTCGGGCAGAGATATGTCAACATCGGGGAGACTGGTGTCTACTTTTATTGTTTTGAAGCCAACTTTGGGGCTCTTGGTGTCCACTTCAGAGGCTTTTAAGTCCACTTTTGGCTTTTTTATGCTGGTCATCTGAAATTTGGGCAGGTGCCCTTTTGGTGAAGCACCTACATCTGGTCCTGAGTGTTCTCCCTCTCCATGCTGGGAAGAGACAAGTCCACTTCTGGGGCAGTCATCTCTTGCTGGGCATGGGCAATGTGAGCCGATTCTCTTTCAATGCAGCACCTACATCTGGTCCTGAGAGTTCCCCCTCAGTCAGGTGGCCCTCAGACAACTTCACGCCCACCTTGACACTCTTCACCTCTGTATGGGCAGATGGGAGTTGAATGGTCCTGTTACTGGTCTTGACACTTCCTTCGATGGTGGGAACAGAGGCCTCCACCTTGGCTTCAGCTAGAGGCGCCTCCACTGGGACATTGATGGACTCCATTTGTGCAGACACGTCAAAGGATGGCATCTTGCACTTGCTGCCTTTGAAAGCCAGATCCTTCTCTCCCATGGACAATGTTCTCTCCACCTTGGTGCTCAGGGCTTGGTTGTCCATCTCCATGCTGGGCAGGGACAAATCTACTGCTGAGGTAGTTAACTTACCCTTGAAATATTTCTGGTACTCTTTAGGATCTTTCTTGTCCACTTTGGGGTCTTTCATATTCACCTTGGGGTCCTTGATGTCCACCTTGGGCATCTTGACTCCAGGCATCTGGAACTTGGGCAGGTGCCCTTTTGATCTGGTGACTACGTCTGGTCCTGAGACCTCTCCCTTTGGCAGCTGACCCTCAAGCAACTTCACACTCACCTCCCCACCCTTCACTTCCACATCGGTAGAAGGGGGTTGAATGCTGAGCTCACCCGGCTTGACTTCTCCCTCCAGGGAGGGGACAGAGACTTCCACTTGGACCTCTGGCGGAGACACAGCAACCGAGGCTTCCATGGACTTGCTTGGTGCAGACACGCCAAAGGACGGCATCTTGAACTTGGGCATCTTCAACTTGCTGTCTTTGGAATCCAGGTCATTGTCTCCCATGGACAAGCCTCCTTCCATCTTTACTCCCATGGTTTGGAGAGCCACTCCCACATTAGTCAGAGACATGTCCATGTCTGGGGTAGCCACCCCCTCTTTGATGTCTCTCAAGTCCACTTTGGGGTCTCTCAGATCCACCATGGGGACCTTCAGGTCATCATCAGGGCTCTTGATGTCTACCTCGGGGCCCTTCAAGTCCCCTTTTGGCATCTTGGCAATGACCATCTCAAAAGTGGGCGGATGACCTTTGGGTGCAACACCTATATCTGATCCTGAGAGCTTTCCCACATACAGTTGGTCCTCAGGCAGCTTCACATCCACCTTGATACCCTTCACCTCTGTGTGGACAGATGCGAGTTGGATGCTCAGGTCACTGATCTTGACATCTCTCTCCATGGTGAGCACAGAGGCTTCTACTTGGGATTCAGGCACAGACTCTTCCATTGAGGCCTTGATGGACTCACTTGGTGTAGACATGCCAAACGATGGCATCTTGATCTTGAGCATCTTGAACTTACTCTCCTTAAAGGCCAAGTCCTGGTCTCCCAAGGATAAATTATCTTCTGTCAGTGTGTCAGAGGCCTGGATGTCAACCTCCATGCTAGGCAAGGACAAGTCTACGTCTGGGGTGACCACCTGTTCTTTAAAGTCTTTCCTGTCCACTTTGGGACCTTTCATGTCCACTTTCAGACCTTTTATGTTCACCTTGGGGGCCTTAATATCCACTTTGGGAATATTGACTCCTGTCCTCTGGAACGTGGGCCCTGTGGATCTGGTTTCTACATCTGATCCTGAGAGTTCTCCCTCGGGCAACTGGCCCTCAGGTAGCTTCACACTCACCTCTCCTCCTTTCACTTCCATATTAGCAGATGAGAGTTGAATGCTGTGGTCACCAGGCTCAACTTCCCCCTCAATGGAGGGGACAGAAACATCCAACTTTGTCTTAGGAAGAGACATGTCCACTGAAGTTTCCATTGACTTGCTTGGAGCAGACATGCCAAAGGATGTCATCTTGAAAGATGGCATTTTGAACTTGCCGCCATCTTTCCTCTTGAGGTCCTTGTCTCCTGGAGTGATGTCTCCTTCTCCCTTCACAGCTTCCATGGAGATCCTGGTAACACTGGTGCCTACCTCCACCCCAGACAGAGACACATCAACATCAGGGAGGCTGACATCCTCCTTGGAAGTGTTCAGGTCAACTTCAAGGTCCTCCTGGGGAGCCGTCAAGTCTATTTTGCCCATCTTGATGCTAGGCATCAGAAACTTGGGCAGATGTTCTTTGAATCCAATGTCTATGTCTGGTCCTGAGAGTTCTCCTTTAGGCGACTGGACCTCAGGTAGCTTCACAACAACTTCCTCACTCTGCATTTCTGTGCCAGAAAATGGGGCTGGAATGTCCACATCACCTATCTTGATTTGTCCTTCCAAAGAGGGCACAGAATCCTTTGTCTTGGCCTTAGGCAGGGATGTGTCCACTGAGGCTTTGGTGGATTTCCTTGGTGCAGGCACATCAAATGATGGCATCTTCAACTTGGGCATCTTGAACTGGCTGTCTTTAGAAGCCAAGTTCTTATCTCCCATGGATAAGACTCCTTCCACCTTGGTGCTTGGTGCTTGGATGGCCACTTCCATGTTGGGCAGGAATTCATCTACATCTGAGGTGGTAATTTCTGCCTGAAGGTCTTTGGAGTCAACTTTGGGTGCCTTGATGTCCACCTTGGGGATCTTGACTCCAGGCATCTGAAACTTGGGCAGGTGCCCTTTGAGTCCGATGCCCACAGCCTGTCCTGAGAGGTCTCCCTCTGGCAACGGACCCTCAGGGAGCTTCACGCCCACCTCCTCACCCT